>NW_027509250.1:0-132500 GCF_048541705.1 Temnothorax americanus | reverse complement strand
AATGTAGTGAGGTTAAGTGAAGTTAGAGGTTAGTGAGGTTAACAATTCGTTTTTCGGGATTTCTGTCAGTGAAACGTGTATGTACATATACTTCTATTATTTAATGTATATTTCAAAGAAAATAAAGTGTTAATCATTAGAACAATAATACGTACCTATTTCTCTGCTTTGATTAAAACTCAACGAACTCAACTTTCAGAGAGAACAATTGCGACTTGCTCCTCACAACGCAACGCAGTAATCCGTAATCCGAGTGCTGAGACAGCAAAGATTAGTCTAGGGGATTTTTCGAAATGAACTGATTGAGTACCACTGATCGAGCCGATTAGAAATCCGACTACTTGTCGGAAACACCCCAAGAATACCGTGTCAGAAACGTATGCGCATCTTCGACCATTCGAATCGTGCGTATGCGCAAATTTGCGAGTGATTCGAGAATAGAGCCCCTGTAGTGTTACATACCTGCGCAAAGCACGAAATGATGTCGTTAACATTTACAGAATAGGTGTCTTAGAATTTGAAATAAAGAATTACAAAATTAATAAAAAATGAAAATGACAATGTCATGCATTTATCTATATATACATCTCGTAATTTTCTCTATCAATAAATTGTATACTATTATAATTTATTTTATTGAAATATTATTTTCAGGTATTTTAAAGTTTTGGTTATCTTATCTCTATCAAGTCAAAATAAAAATATAGACAAACACACTTTCTCACAGCCTCTGTAGAATTCTCTCACGATATCACAACAATACAACGATTACGTGTAGTCATCGACGCCATAGTGTTTTTCTTCCATCTAGGGCGTCTAGAATAGAGTCCCTATATACGTGACATTCACGCCATGTTGTTGCACTCCCAAAGTCTGTCCAGACTCTTAAGGGGATGCTAAAGCCGTCCAAATTACCGACAATTCATTTCAAAGCTCTCATTTTGAAACGGCTTTACAGATCGCAAAATCCTTTTACAGGAGTAAAGTAGAGGTACTAATGAAGGGTGGGATTGTCAAATAATTAGTAATAATTGAAAAAATTTTTAAAATGCTGTCACCTCAAAACCTTATTTTCTGATATAAACAGTTGTATACGTAATATGTACGAAATTAAACTTTCCCACCCTTCAGAAGACGTGCACAAACAATAACGTACCTTTGAAATTGAGATTGAAAGCCTGGAATAAAAATGAGAGCTTTGAAACGATCGTGTATATTTTTCACAAAAATATTCACGCAGAGCAGCAATTATGTCACAGCAGTAGTTCACGGATCTTGCGAGAGATGGCGAGATGGCGCACGCAGCTGTGGGCAGTTTCGGGGTTGGCTACATTGTCTGGTTTCTACACAGCAATCGAACCAGGACATATATATGATACAGATATCTCGTTAGGCATTTTTACATTTTTTTCAATTATTACTAATTATTTTACAATCCCACCTTTCATTAGTACCTAAACTTTACTCCTGTAAAAGGATTTTGCGATCTATGAAGCCGTTTCAAAGAACGAGCTTTGAAAGATATGTGGTACAGATATCGCGTTAGACATTTTTACATTTTTTTTAATTATTATTAATTATTTTACAATCCCACCCTTTATTAGTACCTAAACTTTACTCCTGTAAAAGGATTTTGCGATCTATGAAGCCGTTTCAAAAAACGAGCTTTGAAAGATATATGTGGTACAGATATCGCGTTAGACATTTTTACATTTTTTTCAATTATTACTAATTATTTTACAATCCCACCCTTCATTAGTACCTAAACTTTACTCCTGTAAAAGGATTTTGCGATCTATGAAGCCGTTTCAAATAACGAGCTTTGACAGATATGGGGCCCGATTTTCTATCTACAAACGTATGCGTAAACTCTGCTCTAACAGAAAAGCTGCAAGCTTATTGGCTAAAAACTGTGCGACAGAGAGCAAATCAATTTGCAGCCTTTCTGTTAGAGCAGTGTTTGTGCATATGTTTCTCGTTAGAGAATCGGGCCCATGTGGTACAGATATCTCGTTAGGCAATTTTCCATTTTTTTTTAATTATTACTAATTATTTTACAATCCCACCCTTCATTAGTACCTAAACTTTACTCCTGTAAAAGGATTTTGCGATCTATGAAGCCGTTTCAAAGAACGAGCTTTGACAGATATGTCGTACAGATGCCTCGTTAGACAAGGACAGATATCTCTCGTATTATTATTCCTTTCTCTATGTATGTAATTTGCATGCACCCATTTATTCCTCTCTCTCTCTTTCTTTTTCTCTCTCTCTCTCTCTCTCTCTCTCTCTCTCTCTCTCTCTCTCCCTCTCCCTCTTTCCCTCTCTCATTGCTGTCCCTCTCTCTCTTAGTACACTGGGTAGCGTACACTTAGTATGGTAAAATCAGGACTTTTTGGAATTCTAGGGTATATTTCAGAAAGAAAAACGGTAATGTTATTTAGGACAAAAAACTCTGTTTATTATTTTGTTGATAAAATGTTGAGAAATGTAAACGAAAATACATATATAAATGAAATATATGTTATTTTTTTTATTGTTACTGTCAAAAGTAAATAATATTACATATAAAACCGTAATGCAATTGAACATACATATTCATACACACGCACACGCATACGCAATCGCACGAGCACGATACGCATACGCACATAAATATATTATTTTAATTATTTTTTTTGTGGGCCCCAGGCCCCGTCCACGATGACGATATCACGGACATGGGACTTCTCCAGGATCATGCTCCTATTACTTTGTACTAGAACAATAAGAATAATTCTGCATAAATTTTTATTTTGTGCCTTTATATCATATGTATTTTTCAAGCAAAGTGCATTTGCAGAATTTATGCAATGGAAGATGTATATACACACACACACACACACACACACACACACACACACATACTACGTTTACGCGAATGTTACTTCTGTAGTAACTTACGATATATTACTCGTTTACGCGGAGTAAATTATCTTAAGTTACTACAAAATCCCGTTTACGCGAAGGAATTATCGTAAATTACTACAGTAGAAGTAACGCTCGCGTAAACGTAGTAACAAACTCACACACACCATGTGTTTATATGGGGCGTTCCACGCCAAATCGGACACCATTTGGGTTTTGCATCTTCGATTTTTGTTGAAAATTTTTTATGTTATAGTATTGGTTGAAAGAGGCCTCCATGATTTTTTTCAAATTTTTTTGTCGAACCGTTTTCAAAATATCGATTTTTGAAAAATTACGTTATTTTTTTTTAAACGCTCATAACTTTACGAAACATGGGTCAAATGGAACGTTTTTTTTTTTTCAAAAAATTTTTTTTTAATTTTTTTTAACTGTATTTCTATAAGATTTTGAAATTTTTGACACAAATTTTTGATTTACAAAAAACACGTACTGTTCAATTTTCTCCAAAATTTTTTGTACAAAACTATAATCGATTTCACAACTTTTAAGCCTAAATTTATAATGAGATAATAACGGGATCTATTTTTTTTCGATTTTTTAATTTCTATCTTTTATTTATCCGTGCTGAAAAATATCTGAAAAGAAAAAATAATTTACACAGGAACTACTATTAATAATTATCTAAGACATAGTGATTACTTACTAAATAGTTTACAAATTGATTTCAGAAAAAAATACAGTGAAATTAAAGCGTTTATTATTTATGCGTGATAAATTTCTTTTATTAAAGTAGCGTTTATTTTTTTACACGTTTAAATATTTTAAAAATTTGAGATTCAACAGATGATGAAAATTGTTTAAGTCTCAAAGTGCCTTCTCCGTCTGGAATTACACAATGATATTTGTGCGTTCCTGTTATTGTCTTAGCTCTAATATATCGCTTGTCTAATGATTCTTTGCTCTGAATATAATCTTTGTTAGAGAAGAATTGCGCATAGATATTTGGCAAAGAATTTCATTTTATCGCCCAGTTATATAGTTCTTGAGGAGTTGAGATTTGTTCGTCATATGGAAGTTGAAGACTTGCTGGTGCCGCTATTCTCTTAACAGTTCCTTCTACTCCATCACAAGGACCTTTGCCATGAGCTGTTGCAAAATAATGCCATTCAGCCAAAGTCTTCTTCATGAAAATTAAGATTTACAAAATTTTTATAATTTTTAAATTGTTGAGGTGCTCCGTCGGAAAATTTGCCAAATATCTATGCGCAATTCTTCTCTAACAAAGATTATATTCAGAGCAAAGAATCGTTAGACAAGCGATATATTAGAGCTAAGACAATAACAGGAACGCAGAAATATCATTGTGTAATTCCAGACGGAGAAGGCACTTTGAGATTTAAACAATTTTCATCATCTGTTGAATCTCGAATTTTTAAAATATTTAAACGTGTAAAAAAATAAACGCTACTTAATAAAAAAAAAATTATCAAGCATAAATAATAAACGCTTTAATTTCACTGTATTTTTTTCTGAAATCAATTTGTAAACTATTTAGTAAGTAATCACTATGTCTTAGATAATTATTAATAGTAGTTCCTGTGTAAATTATTTTTTCTTTTCAGATATTTTTCAGCACGGATAAATAAAAAATGGAAATTAAAAAATTAAAAAAAAAAAATTGATCCCGTTATTATCTCATTATAAATTTAGGCTTAAAAGTTGTGAAATCGATGATAGTTTTTTACAAAAAATTTTGGAGAAAATCGATCAGTACGTGTTTTATGTAAATAAAAAATTTTTGTCAAAAAGAACCCCGCACAAAAACCTATGGAAATGGGTTCTCGGCGAATTTGTCTGAAACTTTGGAAAAATGTTGTTCATGTCATCTTGATCAAATGTTCTCATGGCAACAACTCTCTTTAAAACAGAATTTTTGCTCCAGGAGACCTCAAAGATGGATATTTTATCACGCGATCACAGATGATTTTACCCATTCAGCTTTTAGAATAATGATGTGTGTGTGTATTGCATAACCCATAAAACCTGAGAACAAAATCGGTCCTTTTCAGGGCCATAATAATGTGCAAAATCCGATCGCGCAACTTTCTTGCGGTTCACATTGGATAACGCTAATCCCGACGGTTCATACTGTTATTACTGTTATTCATCAATACATTAGGTTATTAGGTTTTATGGGTTATGCAATACAAACACAAACACAAACACACACAATCATTATTCTGAAAGCTGAATGGGTAAAATCATCTGTGATCGCGTGATAAAATATCCATCTTTGAGGTCTCCTGGAGCTAAAATACTGCTTTAAAAAAAGTTGTTGCCATGAGAACTTTTGATCAGGATGACATGATCATTTTCCCAAAGTTTCAGACAAATTCGCCGAGAACCCATTTCCATACGTTTTCGTGCGGGGTCCTTTGAAAATCTTATAGAAACACAGTTTGAAAAATTTTTTGATATTTTTTGTCAAAAGTGTGTTTAAAAAAAAAACATTTGAAAAAAAACGTTCCTTTTTTTACCCCATTTTTCGTAAAATTATGGGCGTTTAAAAAAAAGTAACGTAATTTTTCAAAAATCGATATTTTGAAAACGGTTCGACAAAAAAATTTGAAAAAAATCATGGAGGCCTCTTTCAACTAATACTATAACATAAAAAATTTTCAAAAAAATCGGAGATGCAAAACCCAAATGGTGTCCGATTTGGCGCGGTACGCCTTATATATATCTTCCATCGCGTAAATTCTACAAATGAACTTTGCTTGAAAAATACATGTGATATAAAAGGCACAAAAGAAATTTATGCAAAATTATTCTTAGTACAAAGTAATCGGAGCACGATCCTGGAGACATCCCGTGTTCGCGATATCGTCATCGTGGACGAGGCTCCGGGCCCAGAGAATAATCATATTATACAAACGATAGACCCCCGATATTGTCGTACAAAATGTATGTGTACCTATCCCTATAGCTTCTTCTCCTCCCTATATTATAATGAAAGAAACGTATCCGACTGAAAAAGGCCCGTTTAGCGAGATAGGAAGCCGATGCCAGTCTCACGCGAAAAGCGAACGTCGAATTTATAACACAATGGCTGTGTTCGGGAAGCGCGCTATTAGCGCTATTGCATCATTCTATCTTTATCGCTCATTAGGTGTAAAACAAGGATAAAATAAGCAAATAGCACTAATAGCGTCTTCCCGAACGCACCTAATAAATTAATATTTAGCATCTCTATCGAATTTCTATCAAAAAACGAGACAGGTCATTTTTTTGTTTTCTAAGAGAATTCAATCATTCTCTCTAACCGAATTTCACTAATATCTAAACGTCAGAAACGCACGTGGTCCGAGTTAGCACAGGTCCGACAGATTTCTTTCTATAGACGGCATAGTTGCCAAAATATATTTCATGAAAAGAAAATTAATCTACAAAAATCAAATAATATTATAAGCATTGCACAAAAAAATATACACGAAGAATGTATTTTGAGAATCAGAAAGATTAAAAAAACGCGACAAAGTTTTTTCTCTCCGGATGAAATTCCAACGTGCGCTTCTAAGGTCAACGCGCATCCTTTGCTAAACAAATGAATTCATACACGTTTTGCAGCCAGATTTTTATTGACGTGATACAGACGGGTGTACATCTGAGCCTCAATAAAGCGCAAGTTTAATCGTAAATCAGTTATGCGAAAGATCTTAGATCTTATATTTGTCAATAAAGTTATAAAATCCGCAAATAATGCGAAAATTTGCGCATAGTCCCTCGTGATCGAATATAAATGGATCGCGTCGCTTCGCTAATGATCGGATGAACACTTTCTCAAAAACGCAACAAAATATTTGCTCCACGAAATAAGCTCGCACAAATCGCATCTGACAAAACTGAAATTTAACAATTATATGTAAAATCATAAAGCTATAAATTAGTTTTTGTTTTTAACAAGAGAAGTTGAGACACGTAGCGATAAAATTGAATGAATTTCCAACACGATAAAGATAAGTTTAATAATTTTCTTCTACGGTTTTCGTTTCCTTTTTAAAAAATAAAGATGTTAAAAAAATCAAAATAAAGTAATATGTAACAAAAGTTTCTCTTAGTGTAAATTTTTAAAAGGAGGAAGCAAGTTTGAAAGAATAATATGATAAATCAACATTCTCTGAATACATATAGAAACCATTCAATTTTTTCCCGACGCGTTGTGGAAAATATGACGGCTCCGTATAATCGTTAATTACCGCTAACGAACCGTCGTAAGCAAATTCCTCGAAACGTTCGCTACAAGAGAAAACGAAAACAATTTTGGGACAAGAACGGAAGCGTTCGTTTGATCGTCTTCGTCTTCGTTTCTAAGCCGAAAAGATGTACGTACTCCACTAAGATAAATCATAATTATTCTTGATATCAGCATTCGCGGCACCCTAAAGTCCCGATGGATAAAAACTAAATACTTAGTAGCATTTGAGTTTGATTTAGTCGGGCAACGTGAACACAGTTACACGTTTGCCCGCCTCTGTGAAAAAAAAACGCGACGATCACCTTTTTTCTTTTTTTTTCAAGTACTCTGTGTATACTTGTAAACTATAAATGTATAAAAACGATTAGGTACTCGCCGCGATGGAAAGAAAGTAACACAATACAATTTCTTTATGATTCTCGAAATCAAATCTGTTTGGATTTCTAAGCACAAGAAAAAACATCTCTTTTGCTTATGTATTATTCGACAAAGCAATGATACTCTTCATGGAGTGCAGTAACGGCTGTCGCATACTAACAATGGAAACGAAGACGAGGGCAAAAACGGATAAAAGATTGAAAAGCGCACTCGGAAGGGAAATGAAAGCACCGCGAGCTTCCTCTTCTCGACGGTCCTTCGACTTTATTCGCGAGGCAACGATACTTTACGCAAATATCCAGTATTTATACAATCATAATTAGCTAATAATCCGTCGACGAAACATATCGCTCGCGTTAAAACAGCCGCTTCGGCGTAAACTGCACACGTTATGCAGTTATAGATAATTAACAAACTGAATAAAAATCTTAATTATTAATATCATTATGTTATAATAATTAAGATTTTTATTCAGTTTGTTATCTATACTGTTCATCAGCTGCGTTACCCTCTACTCTGATGCTAAAACTGAGTGTATATTTTTCTAATATAAAGACAGAATAAAATTAGTTATATAAATCAATACTATATAAATTTAATATTTATTGCATTTGTGTTATAGAAGTTATTGTTTTACCCCATCAAGAATGGATCGATAGATCCTTTGAAATAGTTTTACATCATTCATTTACATTACAAGAAAAAAATTATTTGAGGTGCAAGAGATGCAGTAAATTGCCAAGTCTAATAAGTACCCGCGTCAATATATACTATGTATACTAATTCACATTCTCAATTGTGCTACTGTTATTATTTGTCATCAGACAATTATAAACATACACATAATAATTAGATAGATATTATATATATATATATATATATATATATATATACGCACATGTGTGCATAAGAATATATGTAATTTATAAAAAACGGGTGCTTATCAGCCTTGATACGTTACTGCCTTCTGCTACGCGGACGGCCAGAAAGTATTTTCAGGTTCAGGCCGTATTGCTAAAGAATCCAAGACGCGGCAACGCCGCGCGGCGTTGCCGCGTCTATAGCATATGTCTCTCCACCGTGCGTCCGTGTGAGCAATTCAGTGGTGTGTGTACGTGTACGGACATACACCACTTCATAGAACCTGAAATTAGTTGGTAACACTGAAACCGGAGTTTCGCGTTGTCACCACGCGAGGTCTCCAATATCAGTTCGGCCTTTGCTTTTAGTTGACAGTTTGACAGAGTTGACATTACCGACGTCGAGGAAGTTCGGCCTTAGCTTTAGCATACCGGAAATAAGTTGGCGCTGCAAGTTCATATTTTTTAATTTACTATAGCTCAAACGATTGCTCCCTAATTGCTCCCTCAGAATCGACGATTGCTCCCCTTTTAAGATTATTATTTTTTGAGATATTTAATAAAAACGAAAAATTTCTAATTTTTATTGAAAAACATATTTATAATAACTCTATGCAACTTTATAGGGCATAGAACGATTGCTCTTTCATTGCTCCTTATTGATCCATCATAATTTTAATGATTTATTGCATTTTTATTGAAAAAATAACAAATTAATCATTTCAGTATCGGCCGCCTATTGTAACTATGGCTCGGCAGCGCATGCGCATGCTACCATAACTATGCGCACGCGCATGCTACCATAACTATGCGCACGCGCGATGGTATCTGTTAGAGCTTTTACGGATACCATAGCGCATGCGCGTATGGCTTCTGCTTTCTGCTCATGGCTCCTGCAATTTTATGTGCTTCCATCTTAACTATTTCTTGCTTCGCTCTATTGGGATTTTTAATCGCTCCATTCGTATAATTAATTTTGTATGATATTTTAGCAGAGAACTGTTTATTTTCTTGGAAAAATACATTTCTCACAGTCTTCTGCAAGTATATCCAACATAAAACGATTGCTCCTTAATTGCCCATCTGTCAGCATTGTGCATGAGCCCTTATTGACGTTAGGCTTAGTTTCCACGCGTCGCGTCATCTGTCGTTAAAGCTTCTTGCACAATGCCAGGCAACGGGCAATAGGAACAGGGCATAGAAATTAGAAATCATGTATAAATGCAGAATAATAAACAGTGACACAGGCAATAGACACAGAGTTTCCGTCACGTTGGAAATTCTGTGCCTATTGCCTGTTGCCAATCAATCATAACATTCGAACTTTTTAGGTTGTAATTAACGATTTTTTTGTTATTTTCTGTTCCTATTGCCTGTTGCCTGGCATTGTGGAAAGGGCTTAACCAATCTAAACAACCCATTACAAATAATGTAATAAAATAAGATGTTTTGATTGGTCGCGTTAGGCCCGGTCTACAATGGATGTCGGAAGTCGGAGTCGTAAGAAATTGACCAATCACAATCTATTATTCTCCTTGCGGTCGAAAAATAATGAATGGTCAATTGATCGGTCAATTTCTTACAACTCCGACTTCCGACATCCATTGTAGACCGGGCCTTATCCGTCGCGACCAATCAAAACATCCCATTTTGATCCCGTCAAAAGTAATGTAATAAAATAAGATGTGTTGATTGGCTAACTTGTGATGACGCGACGCGTGACGCGCTCAGTGAAAACTCGGCCTTAGTGCCCATCTACAATGACTACAATAGGTGTTTTAAGCTCTAAGGGTGCCTCCCCATGCAAGACGGAATCGCGGAAAACGGAATCTCGGAATCATTCTGATTGGTTAATCTCATAAGGCTATTGGTTAGCCTCATGGGACTAACCAATCAGAATGATTCCGAGATTTCGTTTTCCGCGATTCCGTCTTGCATGGGGAGGAACCCTAAGCCTTAAGAAATTGTTCAATCACAATTGAATTTAAGGAGAATAAATTGACTGTGATTGGTCAATTTCTTAGGGCTTAGGGCTTAAAACACCCTATTGTAGATGGGCACTTAAGCCTTGTGTCCACATTGTTAGAACTGCGTCCGAGTTTTGGTTTAAGCCAATCAACTAGCAGCTCTTACAGAAAAGCAGCAGTTTCATTGGCTTAAACCGAAACCGAACGCAGTTCTAGCATCGTGGACCAAGGTTTTAAGCTATATCCACACAAACTTGCATGAGCCCATAAACATAAGCATAAGAGAATTGATTGGTCTATATGTATGTGCATAATGAAATAGATTAATCCGTTTTTTTTATGCTTACGTATTATGCGTTATGCAAAAGTCTGTGTTTCTCGTTTTAAGGCCATTGCACGTAACAAAGTTTTAATTTTAATCGTAAGGCCGTAAGAAAATAAGACCAATCACACTCAATTATTCTTCAAGCGCGAGGAGAATAATCGACTGTGATTGGTCTATTAATTGTTTACAGCCTTACGATGATGACTAAAACTTTGTTACGTGCAAGGGCCTTTAAGAACGTTGCGGACGTTAAGTGAAACGCACTCATAAAAAATGTTGATTGGTTGATACCGTTCAGGCGTAAACATAATGCAAAACACAAAGCAATAAATTTTCAACCTATCGGAAGCCGTGTATCAATGCATTCTGTTCATATTCCCTATTTCTATTGCTTGTATTGTGTTGCGCCCCTAACAGTTCAATATTATTGATATATGAAATTGATTAACATAAGTAATTTATTAACACAGAATAGACGAACAGAAAAATAGTGCTAAGGAACGGTGATGAAGCTTCATTTAACATTCTATACATATGTTAATATTAAACCGTTCCCTGTCCCCTATTTTTTTTATTGCGCAGCCCTTTACGCGTTGTTTGTTGCCGTCCTTGAACAGGATCAGACATGTTTTAACACGTTACGCGCGTGTCCTTTGTCTGGACCATATTTTGGAGTTTCTATATTTCCTTATAGATAGACTGCTGCACACACTATATAACAATCTCATTCTCTAAACAAAAAAGAAAATCTGGCAGGATAGACTAAAGTGTTAAGGCTTTCACACATAAAATTCTTTAACAATGTAAAGCATACGCTTAAGATATCAATCTCATTCGAGTTTGTAATCTACGGATTACACAATACTCGATTGGAATTGGTCATGACGCGACGCGCGACGCGTATAGTGGAAACGCAGCATAATAGAGCGTAGAGTTAAGCCCCTTGCACAATGCCAGGCAACAGGCAATAGGAACAGAAAATAACAAAAAAATCGTTAATTACAACCTAAAAAGTTCGAATGTTATGATTGATTGGCAACAGGCAATAGGCACAGAATTTCCAACGTGACGGAAACTCTGTGTCTATTGCCTGTGTCACTGTTTATTATTCTGCATTTATACATGATTTCTAATTTCTATGCCCTGTTCCTATTGCCCGTTGCCTGGCATTGTGCAAGAAGCTTTAACGACAGATGACGCGACGCGTGGAAACTAAGCCTAACGTCAATAAGGGCTCATGCACAATGCTGACAGATGGGCAATTAAGGAGCAATCGTTTTATGTTGGATATACTTGCAGAAGACTGTGAGAAATGTATTTTTCCAAGAAAATAAACAGTTCTCTGCTAAAATATCATACAAAATTAATTATACGAATGGAGCGATTAAAAATCCCAATAGAGCGAAGCAAGAAATAGTTAAGATGGAAGCACATAAAATTGCAGGAGCCATGAGCAGAAAGCAGAAGCCATACGCGCATGCGCTATGGTATCCGTAAAAGCTCTAACAGATACCATCGCGCGTGCGCATAGTTATGGTAGCATGCGCGTGCGCATAGTTATGGTAGCATGCGCATGCGCTGCCGAGCCATAGTTACAATAGGCGGCCGATACTGAAATGATTAATTTGTTATTTTTTCAATAAAAATGCAATAAATCATTAAAATTATGATGGATCAATAAGGAGCAATGAAAGAGCAATCGTTCTATGCCCTATAAAGTTGCATAGAGTTATTATAAATATGTTTTTCAATAAAAATTAGAAATTTTTCGTTTTTATTAAATATCTCAAAAAATAATAATCTTAAAAGGGGAGCAATCGTCGATTCTAAGGGAGCAATTAGGGAGCAATCGTTTGAGCTATAGTAAATTAAAAAATATGAACTTGCAGCGCCAACTTATTTCCGGTCTTTAGCATCCCCTTAATAAAGGGACTCTACCTCTAACTGGCTAGTTCGGACATGAACCATTAGCACGGACGCAAACCATGTGCGGTTACCGAGCAAAACGACGTAGTTGATGCGCACTTTCTCAGGCGGCGCGTCGGAAAATGCGACACAGAAAAATTGACGAAAAATGCCGGGATGGCCTCTCTCAGGTTTCTCTCTGGTTTGACAAAGATCCCGAGATTTATACACAGTTCATTGAACCTATTTCTCGAGAGCGCTTTCGTGAACATGTCTGCTAATTGAGCCTCGGTAGGCACGTAGACACACACAACATGCATTGATCTCGCGATTCTCTACTTTCTCGCGAATATAATGATATTTTATATCTATATGTTTCGTCCGTTTATGGAACTCCGGGTTCCGAACTAGACGAATCGCGCTATTGTCGACGTACAACGTTGTTAGCTTATCACACCTATAGCCTATATCTGTACTTAGATTATTATTTAAGATCAAAGAAGTTCCTTCACTATTAGATTTTGCGCGATTAATATTATTGGTATACAATTTTCCATCATGTATATCGCATATTGGGAAATTATAGCGTTTCATTGATTTTATTGCACTAGTTTTGTTTATTAATTCTTTCTCAGAACATCTTTTTTGTTCAGTAATGTTTGAATTTGATGCTTAATATCAATTTTTAGAAAGCGATTTTCGGATTTAAGATTAACCAAATTGTCCTACTCACATTACAACAAATAATATTTTGTTTTACTACTTCTTTTTTTGGAAGAGGTTCTAACAGAAGTTCATAACATTTGAAGCAATAAAAAATGTATGAAATTATTTTATTTGGTAATATTGGTAAGTTCTGCGATAACGTCTTACGATCTATTTTTAAACTATTAAATCTTGGACCAGCTAACAATTTAAGCAAATTAAGTATAGCATATTCTGCTTCCTTAGAAAAGTGATAACGCATAGATAGCCCTACAACCATGCAATAAACTTCCTGCACTTGTACGCCACTTTCTAAAAACATAATGTTTCTTTTATTTTCGAAATAATCGTATTTATCGTTTTCAGTCAAAAAATGGTCGTTGTCGGTTGCAGATATGCTATCATCTGTATGACTTAAATCATCTTCACTTGTAAACGAATCTGCAGTATTTTCAATGGAAGACTCATCTCCTGTTACACTCATTTCTTTACCTTCAAGAATACTGTTATATTTTCCTGTCTCTTCTGTCGTATCTTCTTCGGAACAATAATGTACATTTTGTACATGTAGCGTAGATGTATCCTACTTCTTCTTCTTGCGTACTTTCCGCGCTTTCTTCAATTCTTACATTATCTATTGAAGAAGAGAAAATTTCGAATTTAGGAATATTAAAATGATAATGAAATATAAATACACAGAAATAAAACCCCTTCTGACGGAAATTTTTGCTGAATTTTTATGAAATATCTCATACTTTTTCTGAAAACGATGATTTTTGAGAAATAAGAGAAAGAGTAAAATTTCGATGAAATATGAAAAAATATATACATAATAAATATAATTTCAGAGATAATATGTTAAATTTCAATAAAATTTTGTAATTATTATGCAGAAAAATTTCAGAGAGAGAGAGAGAGAAATAAGCAAAAATATGAAAAAATTAAGTACCTAAAATTTCAGACAAAGTAAGCAAAATTTCAGAGACAGTTTCGCACTATTTTACTCTGAAAAATGTCGATATTTCAAAGAAATTTCAGAAAAATAAGCAAAAATATGAGACAATAAGTAAAATTTGAGCAACAGTAAGAAAAAATTGTGGATTATCTTTAGACACTTCAAGAAATCTTAACGAAATTGTTAAGTTTAAGAAAGAATACAAAAACAGATAAATTTTACATATACTTATAAGGTAGTTCGATGATGAAGAGCCGAAGTCACAACAATGTTTATGATTTTTTTATCAAATCATTTATATGATTATAAAAAAATAGGATAATACATTGCAAAGCTTTGTAACGACGTAAAAATAAGACCATTAGTAAGTAATTTTTACATTGTAGAATAATATTTTGCCTGAAATAGATTAAAAATGAAGTGTGTGTTAATGCGTCGCTTGACTAATTTTTAACTTGTGCCAACTCTTGAGTGCTTTACTTCGGAAATTATTTCGATTGAATTATTGCGTTATTATGGCGATTTACTGAAGTACAGTAATTTCGTCACAAGGTGCATATAATTTTTTACATAAACAATTTTCCTCGCTGCCCTCATGTACGAGATGAGGGCAGCGACTTGGCAACGCCAAACAGTTTGTGCGGTTGGTACACTTGTTTGTCTTTGCGTTCACTCGATCACACCTCGTGCACCTTAACCTAACCTTTATGAAGTTGGCCAGACAACTTCAACGTATCGAACTTTCATTAATTGGAATCGATTGGTGGTCTTTGGTAGTCTAGTCCGATCGTTTGGTGGTTAGTCGTTTTCCTGTAAAATAAAAATGAAATTTCCGGTGTGAAGTTAGCCGGACAATTTTTATTTTTCAACCAATTTAACTTTTTTATAGCTCATTTGACGCGGAATCGTTTGGTGGTCACGAATATCATTGGTAAAACTTTTGGTGGTCAACCGTTTTCCCAGAAAATTAAAAAAATTGTATGCGCATAATGCTGGACATATCACCACTGTGCCGTTAGCCGGAAAAATTGTATTTGTCACCCAAATTGACTTTGATAGGGCTCAATCGACGCGGAATCGTTTGGTGGTCACGAATATTGTCATTAAAACGTTTGGTGGTCAATCGTTTTCCTAAGAAATAGATAAAACCGTACTCTCACGCCATTGGTCGCATGACTCCGTGACGTTAGCTCGGTAATTTGATGAACAAACATTATTTATCAATCAAATTAACTTTCATACGGCTCATTCGTGACCACCAAACGATTCCGCGTCGATTGAGCCCTATCAAAGTCAATTTGGGTGACAAATACAATTTTTCTGATTAATAGCACAGAGTCATACGACCAATAGCGCGAGCATATACGGTTTTTCCTTTTTTCTGGGAAAACGGTTGACCACCAAACGTTTTACTGATTTATATTCGTGACCACCAAACGATTCCGCGTCGATTGAGCTGTATAAAAGTCAATTTGATTGATAAATAATGTTTATCCATCAAATTACCGAGCTAACGTCACGGAGTCATACGACCAATGGCGTGAGAGTACGGTTTCTTCTATTTCTTAGGAAAACCATTGACCACCAAACGTTTTAATGACGATATTCGTGACCACCAAACGATGATTCCGCGTCGATTGAGCCCTATTAAAGTCAATTTGGGTGATAAATGCAATTTTTTCGGATGGCACAGTGGTGATATATCCAGCATTATGCGCATACGATTTTTTTTATTTTCTGGGAAAACGGTTGACCACCAAACGTTTTACCGATGATATTCGTGACCACCAAACAATTCCGCGTCGAATGAGCTATAAAAAAGTTAAATTGGTTAAAAAATAAAAATTGTCCGGCTAACTTCACACCGGAAATTTCATTTTTATTTTACAGGAAAACGACTAACCACCATCAGATCGGACTAGACTACCAAAGACCACCAAACGATCGACCACCAATCGATTTCAATTAATGAATTAAGTTCGATACGTTGAAGTTGTCCGGCCAACTTCATAGATAGTCCAGTCACTATGTACATTTAAAAAAGGCATAATTCTGACCCAGGATTTTTCTTTTGGGGGGTGTTGGGGTGTTCAAGAAAAGCTTAATCTCAAGTTTTCGACCTTTGTTTCCCGCTTGCTTTTTTTACGGGAGTCAAAAATGTGAAAAATGGTTTTTCCGCGATAACTTGGTTTCTAATAAAGTTACAAGGTCGAATCTGAGCTCATTTTAAAGTTTTTTTTACGCTCTACAAATTATGTCGTATGACATTTTTACGTATGATCGATTGTTTTCGAGACATCAAACGAGAAAGGGAAATAAAAAAGTATGAGAGATATTTAGTTTTTTTCTTTTTACTCATTATTGTCGTCCGAAATTGCAAAAATGCTTCAAATGAAACGCTTGTAGAGCGTAAAAAAACCTACAATTTTTATTTGTTATTTATTTCATTTCGTTGAAAATTACGCCTTGTAGAGCGCCTCAAAGTGGAGAGTCGTCGCCATCGCGTCAGCGGTAAAGTATTTTTTTCTTATAAACTCATTTCACAAATATTGTCACTTAAGATATAAAACTGCACGCTTTCATGTATTCTTCAATGAAACGGTAAGTGTAATTAAGAAAACTTGACGTACGGTTTCAAAATAGCTACAATAATTTCAGGCTTTGCAAGATTTATTTGCAACTTTGAGGCGTAGTGCGATATGGAATTTTCAACAACATTAAAGTAATAAATAAGAACATTTTACGATTGTTATTGCCGTGCAAGTTTTATTTGAAGCGTTTATACAGATTCGTGTGCGAAAAACGATAAAATAGAAAAAAAACGAAAACTATCGATCGTACGCCAAAATATCACTGAACGTAACTTGTAGAGCGGGAAAAATCCTATAAAATCACCTATTATGTTACTATTTTGCGTCAATGAAGTCGGAAATTTTAGCGAAAGCGTTCGGTGCCGCGTATCGACGTAACCAACGCGCCGCTAACGCGATGACGACGACTCTCCACTTTGAGGCGCTCTACAAGGCGTAATTTTCAACAAAATGAAATAAATAACAAATAAAAATTGTAGGTTTTTTTACGCTCTACAAGTTTTATTTGAAGCATTTTTGCAATTTCGGACGACAATAATGAGTAAAAAGAAAAAAACTAAATATCTCTCTCTCATACTTTTTTATTTCCCTTTCTCGTTCGATGTCTCGAAAACAATCAATCATACATAAAAATGTCATACGACATAATTTGTAGAGCGTAAAAAAAGCTTTAAAATGAGCTCCGATTTGACCTTGTAACTTTATTAGAAACCGAGTTATCGCGGAAAAACCATTTTTTTACATTTTTTACTCCCGTAAAAAAAGCAAGCGGGAAACAAAGGTCGAAAACTTGAGATTAAGCTTTTCTTGAGCCCCCCAACACCCCCTAAAGAAAAATCCTGGGTCAGAATTATGTCTTTTATAATCCGTTTTTTTGTACATAGTGACTGGACTAAGAGGTGGGTAAGTGGCCGGCACAGGAAGCGACGACGACTCGAGATGTCACTTGAGCAACCTAGTGCCGTCAGTCGCCGCAGGTCGATGGTGTTGTTCGTACCGACCGACGCAACGGTCCGTCCGTAGCCGCGCTCGCGATGCGTTCACCCGGTTCACCGCGGTGTGTTTCTGCACATGGCCGTACCGCTCGGCGGATCTTCACGTCTTCACGTTGCTCCGCGGCTTTCGGCAACCCGCCACTGGTAAACGTGCGTTTCTACGACCAATTTTGCTCGCCGTGAACGAAAAACACGTGTTTCTTTCATTGAAATATGCGAAAAGCACCGATTTTCGTGGCGGTAGAGATACTCGGCCGATGAGAAACGTAGGATTATTTATCTCACGTTCGCTGTCATACTCTCTCTCACTCTCGTGTGTTTTTCCACGGCGCCTTTTTCCATCGCGACTTGATGCGATGCGACGCGCCGCGAATAGTCGTTTCCTCAACATCGTGACTATCGTGAGGAAACTGATTTTTCTCATCGTGACCATCGCGTTCTTTGGGCATCCTTTGCGAAGAAAAATTATTCAGACTACACAGGCGTCGCGGTTATAATCGTCGCGCGATATTCAAGGACATCGAAATGTCTCTGAATACTATAGCGGGGGCTACATCTCGCATTTTCTATTCTGTAACTTTTGTAAGAATTTCTTCATTACCCGCGCAAATTGGCGATATCTTCATCTGTTTACTTACTCTAACTTGCTCTAACTTCTATAACTATCATCAAGTTTGTGCAAAATATTTTTTTCTTCCAACTATATTTGTACGCAGTGATAATTTTTTCTAAATAAAATAGACTGTTAATATATTTTACGACTAACAAATGTAACTTTCTTTAAAATTATATATCTACATATTATTTTTACCAAGATATGATTTTTTGTAGGATTATATTTACCATTTTTAAGAGAATTATATCATATTTTGCATCCACCATGACTACATCCTCAGAAGATGTCCTGATGCAAGTGAGTCAAGTGCGTTACAAAAAAGGTGATGGTACTTTATATGTGATGAACGAACGAATAGCATGGATGCTTGATAACAGGGATACCGTATCTGTGAGCCACAAATATGCCGATATTAAATGTACGATCTCGAGAACTTACGTAAATATAATAAATTGATATAATTGATTCAATAAATGTATTATCTTATGTACATATATATATATATATATATATATATATATATATGTATATATATATATCTATCTATACCATGTACATCATTGCAAATCTTTGTGAGACGATGTAAATATATGAATTACATATTAATCGATAACGACGATTGACTTCTTTGCAGTGCAAAAAATATCACCAGAGGGAAAATCAAAAATACAGCTGCAAGTGGTATTACACGATGGTACGTCGTCTACATTTCATTTTGTAAATAAAAATGGACAAGAAGCGCAAATTAAAGACCGTGATGATGTGAAGGAATTATTGCAACAGCTATTACCAAAATTTAAACGGAAAGTTAATAAAGAGCTAGAAGAAAAAAATAGGTAATATGGTTGAAACGTTTTAATTTCAGCTAATATTTGAAGGGTATATAACGAATAATTAAGAACAATTTATATTCACAAACACATTTTTTATTTTAGAACTCTTCAAGAACACCCTATGTTACTTCAATTATATCGTGATCTTGTAATCACGCAAGTTATTTCATCTGAAGAATTTTGGTCACAACATGCTGCAGAGTATACACAAGCCAAAAAGATTCAACGTCAAGAGATAGGTGTTAATAGCGCTTTTTTGGTAGGGATCTTATATGCCGATGTTAGATTTTTCCTTAATGACAAATTAAGAAATAATGGGCTATGAGAGCCGCCGCAAGGTCGGATATACGGAAATTATATTTAAAGACTCTTAGTCAGTACATTAAAATTCAAACGTTTCGGCCCTAGATCGAGCCCTCTTCAGTGACTCATGTATAAAAAGTTGATATGCATGCATACCAACTTATCACAATAGGCTATGTACAAAGTTATTATGCACACATACAATGGTATCGCAATGGGTTAACGCACAACGCAAGCGCAGATATTAGAATTCGCATTTTGAGAACGTCAGGTGCGCGTTCAGATCTCTATGGAGGTACGTATTACGGCGCGTATGTCCGACAAGCATCCGCGCAGCACTCGACAGCGGGAATCAAAGGGGGTGACAAAAAGCAACAAACTGTGGCCCGACAGAATTACAGAATGCATTAACTATTAGGACCATTATAAGAGATGGAAATATGAATAACTTACTGCGTGCTACGCGATTCAAACGTCTCTGATGGAATTCATAGCTATTCCTTGTCTGGAGAGCGATGTATGTTTGTCGGTATCTGAACCACGAATCACGTAGCACGCAGTAAGTTATTCATATTTCCATCTCTTATAATGGTCCTAATAGTTAATGTATTCTGTAGTTCTGTCGAGCCACAGTTTGCTGCTTTTCGTCACCCTCTTTGATTCCCGCTGTCGAGTGCTGCGCGGATGCTCGGACATACGCGCCGTAATACATACCTCCATAGAGATCTGGACGCGCATCTGACGTTCTCAAAATGCGAATTCTAATATCTGCGCTTGCGTTTTGCGTTAACCCATTGCGATACCATTGTATGCGTGCATAATAACTTTGTACATAGCCTATTGTGATACCATTGTATGCGTGCATATCAACTTTTTATACATGAGTCACTGAAGAAGGCCCGATTTAGGGCCGAAACGTTTGAATTTTAATGTACTGACTAAGAGTCTTTAAATATAATTTCCGCATATCCGACCTTGCGACGGCTCTCATAGCCCATTATTTCTTAATTTGTTTTTACTCAGAGCCTTATTAAACATTTGTTTATTTTCCTTAATGTATTATAAGTAATCAATAATGGATTGATTGAATTTTTTAGGCGGATATTAAACCACAAACTGATGGTTGCAATGGATTAAAATACAATTTAACTGTCGATGTGATAGAATGTATATTTAAGACTTACCCAGCTGTTAAAAGGAAACATCAAGAAAATGTGCCTCATAAAATGTCAGAGTCTGATTTCTGGACGAAATTCTTTCAATCACATTATTTTCACAGAGACCGTATCAATGCTGGGACCAAGGATCTTTTTACCGAATGTGCCAAAATAGACGATCAAGAACTTAAGAAAGATCTTCAAACCGGGATAAATGATCCTTTGGTAGATATTACTTCCTTTGAGGATCAAACACTGGATGAAAATTATGGAAGCGGATGTAGTAAATCAGATAAAACATCGGGAAATATTGTACATCAAAATATGATCAAGAGATTTAATCAACATAGCATAATGGTTATGAAAGCTAGCACTGCCAAACAGTCGATGCAAAACAATCAACCACAATTAAATGGATCTGCACCATCTGCAAGTAAAGTAGCAAATAACGAACTGGACGATGGACCAAAGACTAAAAAAGTATAATTTTTTATTCTATTTTATATATTTGTAATTTTATATTTAATAAAATTAAGGATGATTCGTTTAATGCTTTTAAATATTCTTTACAGCATAGAATACAAGAAAAGATAACTTATGATGATCTTGACCAGAGCTGTGACGTAAATACAAATAATGGAGCACCGTTAAATTTGACGCATATAGATAGATATTTGCATGGACCTGTACCAGGATACGGAAATACAGAACCAACTTCGGAAGAATTGTTTGTAACATTAAATCACTTAAAGAAAGAAGCTTCTGGATGGATAGCCGGTAGTATGTTACCGCGGCAAACGGCGACTTCTTTAGTTAGTCCGGCTGCAGCAGTGTCAGCTTTAGGTGAATTAACCCCCGGCGGATCCTTAATGAAAGGTTTCCGAGAAGAAAGTCTTGGACGTAAGATATTCTTTGAAGTATATCCTCGATATTAAAAATGCCATCTAGTAATTAATATTCAATCCACTAATAAATTATTATTAGTCACTTTTTTTGCATTTTTTAATAATAATCGATGTGGAACTGAAGTAACAATTTAAATACATATAAATATGGATAAGTAAGTATTGTATTTAAATACACATTGTAGAGTTAATACCGAAGGATTTAGAGAAGGAATTACGTAACGTATATGTGTGCGCATGTGAGCTATTGAGGCATTTTTGGCGAAGTTTTCCTCCGACAACACCACAGCTTGAAGAAAAAGCTATCAGAATGCATGAAGCTTTACGCAGATTTCATTCTGCTAAATTAAAACCTTTTGAGGTGAGTAGATGTTTATTTCTACACGAGTTAAGCCGGTATATATTTACTTTTACGAAATTCATTATTTTATAATATACAATTTCATTTCTCTCAGGATCGTGTGCAAAGAGAATTCTCTGCGGTTAGTCAGCACTTGACGAGTCATCTCAATCAATTGTTAACCACCGCGTATAGGAAGTTTGCGGTATGGCAACAGCGAAAAATGCAAATGAGGTAGCCGTTCGTTAAAATCCCATAAAACAGTAACGTAAATAAAACAGCAATATTAGTCACATATTGCATTTCTTAATGTTACCGTAATTAGATATTAATGTCGATGTATCTTACAAGAAAAGGAAAAAAAACCAAAGCTATGCCGGGTCCACGCGTCCTGGCTACCACATACTGTTTATTTATTATTGTTTTTAAACACGGTTAGAATTATTATTATTATTTTTTTTTTTTTTTGAATTTCTTTTTAAACTTGTCCAAATCCAATCGCAGTCGATGATGTGTTAACTCACAATTATTTTCATAAAAAAATGTAATTTACAGCTTATTTATTTATTTCTAGTAGACTATACGATATGTTTGAATGCATATATATATATATATATATATATATATACACATTTAAAAACGCACGGACGGAGGATTTTGAAAATGTCTTCTTACGCTCTGGAAAACGTAATGGATTTGTAAATTTATGCGAGAAAAAGTGATTTACTTACACATATAGTCATCTGTTGTCCATAATATGCAACTGTTTTAGTTCAAGTTACGAGTTGTGAGTGTGAGACGGACGACTGCAAATATTGTATGATATCAAAATAACTGTGATACCGCCACTATAATCAAGTTTGTTAATATGCTTGCCTTGAATGCCTTCGTGATTATAATCTGCATCGACTATATTGGCCAATAAGTCCGTGCGGTTTTTGCCGATAGATTTAGGCGCTCTGAGCGCGATTAACTTCAGTTCAAATGTTGGAAGCGTATAATTTGTTTGACAGGCGATATTTCAACGTGTATTAAAAAAGAGTGACGATTAGTTGTGTTTTGTATTATTGGCATCATTTGAAAGATGAACAATCAAAATGAATATTTTCGACATGTTTTTTATTTAAAAAAAGGCAATAACGCGGTGCAAACATGTAAAGAGATATGTATAGTGTATGACGAGGAAAGAATGCATATGCTAGAAATGGTTTGCGAGATTTCGTTCCGAAGATATCAATTTGGTGGGATTGGAAGGGTGTTGTTTTCTATGAGCTGCTTCCGAAGAACAGAACGGTAAATTCGGATGTATTCTGTACCCAATTGGACAAATTGAATGCAGCGATCCACGAGAAGCGTCCAGAATCAGTGATGGTAGATTTAAGCCCTGTGCCATTCGAGAGTCGGCTGGTGGGTAACGTACCTGTGCACAGCTTTCTCTTGTGTACGTATTCCTTACCAGCCGACTCTCGAGTGGCTCGAAGCTTAAATCTAACATTACTGTCCAGAATTGATGAATCGTAAGGGCATCTTTCATTTACACGTAAAAAACCGCACGGACATAAGTCCAATGTTTTGTTGATTCATATAACAATTTGTTACCGTTATGTATTCTTTGATCTCCTTATTTTCGTAATAAGCGAAAGTTGAAACACACACACACACACACACACAAAATCCTTTTGTCGTAGTTGCGATCAAGTCAATATGTTTAAATTTGAATCCTGAGATATACAGGTGTTATTATATCTGACGATATTATCGATTTTTCCTATTGTCTTACTGAGGACAGTGGCATTGGTATACTTTATGATATCTGCGATATACTCAACTAAGTGTCTTAATTGTTGAATCCTATTTTTCTCTCGTGCTACCGGGTAAGGTGATCCGTGAATTTTCGTAAAATGCCTACTCGGTCTTTACCGTAGCAATAAAATTTGGCAGAAGTTTGTAAGAATATAAAAATGGTATCTATCTCAATTGATACGAGTGACCATACTCACGCATTACGCTATTATAATTATTACACTTAGGGGGTAATAATTATAAATATATTCTTACATTATAATTATAATAAATGTTATTATTGTGATGACGAACTTGCATTATCGATATCGTACCTCGATCTTCTCTTTTATCCTTCCCTTCTCATTTTTATGTCATACATTGCAACATTTTGGGTCTATTTTCTATTGCTGAACTGGCTACATTAGTTCAGAGTTTATCTTTTTTACTCCATTGAAGGAAAAAGATAAACTCTGAACTCTCTCTCTCTCTCTCTCTCTCTCTCCCTCTCTCTCTCTCTCTCTCGTGCAGTTAGTTTAGCGATAGAAAACAGACTCTTCGTTTTATTTTGAATTTTTAAACTTAGCACTTAAACTTAAAACAAAATAAGCGAGAACGAGTTTATTTTAATATTCAACAGGTTGCCGACGTACTTTCTTTCGATAAGTTTCGTTTGTTCGAGTTGAAACCGAGCTCGACAAAATCAAGTAGCTTGCAGTTACGGAACAACGTCCATAACACCTAAAGTTTTCACAAAAAGATGGCTTATGAAGCATTCTATTCTCGAGTTATTACCCTGGCTGGCGAATAAATATATAGGTCGTAACAAATCTAAAGGGGTTAATCAATTTATTTGAAAATCCCGCCTGGCATTCACTCCATTCGCGTTGCTTGCACTTTTTGCACTCAGCATCTTCGCTTTCTCTCTCTCCAACGGCTGAATATATTTATCTCATTTCAAGTGCAAAAATGTTTGGGGATTTAAGCAACGCGAACAAACCTATTATTATTAATTTCCCCGAAGCAGACGAAAGATGGCACGATCTATTGTTGATCGGGAGCAAAATGGCGGTTAGTAATGGTCAGCGATCAGCGGTATGGGACAACATTGTGCATGATTGTGCATAGTGAGCACGGATGTCGGTGCATCATCGGTCCTCGTCGCTAGACATCAGCAAATGATCTCGCGCGAGTGTCCAATTGTCGCCGCGATTGGAACGCGCGCCAAGCGGTGCTCGTAATGCGCGCTTCTCGCTGCGATCGCTACATACGCTCGGATCATGTGAGCGCGACTCGCCGTCCAGTGGTGCTGTCGCCGCCGTCGCCGCTGGTGCCGCTGGTGCCGCCCGAGTATCGCGTGTCGCGCGTTTGTCGTGCGGAGACTCTCGTTCGTGTAGCCATATTTACACCGGTGTTTTTCACCGAGACGTCGTCGTATCCGGTGACCCGACGAGTGTCGCACCGTCTCGCGACATTCGGCCCGCCGTATGGTCGCGTGTCCACCGAGAGGACATCGTCGCCGTCGCCGTCGCCGTCGCCGTCGCCGTCGCCGTCGTTGTCGTCGTCGTCACCGTCAACGTGCCGCCGAGCATGCGGCGGCTGTTTCCCGCCGTCCCGTCGTCGCCGTCGTCGGGCGTGCAGTGCCCGCGTCGATTGTCATCGCTGTCGATCGTAGCTAAGCGTCACGCGTGTCACGACGCACGGAAGGACGCTTCATCGGCGAATAATCTCGGATCCTGCGAACGCTCGCGATCGTTCGTCGTCACCTATTCGAGCTCGCTCGCTTGCTCGACCCCACAGTACTCCAGAGACTTACGATCAGTCGGCTGCAACGCGCACTTTCCCATTGTGCTTCGTCCTGGATCTTGTGTAAAACGTAAGTCAATCCACGAGTTTTTTCTCCCTTTACCGTTTGCGCGATCGATTCTTTTATCAGCGCGGGGGCCTGTGTATTACCTTGATATCACGATTATGGGAATACCATATAATCGCTTTGTGCTAATTGACAGAATTAATGAGTGGAAGGGACTGTCATAGCGATTGTAGTGCGTTTCTTTCCTCGACAAGTGTTGCTTCATCTTTTGATAATCTTATTGTTCATCTTATAACTAAACATTTTTTGGAGTGACAATGTATTGTGTATAAGTCAAATAAAATTTGACTTATTGGGGTACAAAGAATACAGCTTGATTTAAAAGTACTATATAATTTTCATTTCTTTGTTTTTAATAAACGCTATTTGTTTATTGTCTACTGTGAAACAGAGTCAAGTATACATAGCTTTATTTTTCTTTCTTTTTTCAGAGAGAATAGAGGGAGCCTTTGCGCGCGATATGCTGGTAATCCTGATGCTTGGATGAACTTCTTATGACTACATTTACTCTTGAAATGTGTTTTTCAGTATATAAGTTACAAAAGAGTGGAAATAACCTTATAGAAGTTGTGATAAAAGTTATGTTATGAGAGAGAATATTTTGGGGTGTACCCTGGACATTGTCAAACAGAAGAATCTGCTAAATATATACCAAGCGAGGCACTGTAGTGCCAAGCTTGGGTAATGGATCCCGTTGGTCCATGGTACACGTCGTATAATCGTCTAACTGCGGGCAGCTCCACTGGCACGTTTCAATCGACGTCGACTACAACTAGTGACTTTGTACCTCATCATTTAGCAACAGCTGCCACGCCGGCTGTGCCATCAACAACTACGTCGCAATTACTTTTACAAGCGGCTCATACAACAGCAACTCTGGCGGGTCAACCATCCCCTTTTAACCCAGGGGGGTTTTTATCTCCACCCTCTGTGGGTTATGAAGTCTTTTCACCTCTGTTTCATCCTAATACCAAGCAGGCGCATTATGTTACTCAACATAGGCAAGTACTTGCTCAAGCACAAGCGGTATCAGCGACAAAACAAAACACGACTGAATCGGATATCTCCACATTAAGGGAGAATTATAGCTCGGCTCATCAAGCTACATTTTTCGAGCAGCAGGGAGCATCGACGTCACCTACGACATCGACATTAGCCTGGACATCTCAGAATAATACGCAGCTTCCTAGCCCATTTGGTATTTTACCACACGAGAGCGTCGTTCCGTCGTCTCCGGGTCCGCCTTCTACGAAATCTAGTGGTACTGGCTACGAAAATACGTTTAATGCCCATTTTAGTACAACACAGACCATAAACAACATTAACGCATCTCAAATAACTACTCCGTCTGTATGCAACGCAGATTTCAAAGCGTCTGGTTGTCCGACTGACACAAAAAAGTCGATCAGCGTGAGACCTCAATCACCTACCGTTAGCGTAAAGTCCACTATTTCTACGTCACAAGTCAGCAGTAATCAAACATTCTTTCATCAAGTTCCAACCTTTAATTCTGACACCTTGTCTGATAGTTATCCAGGCACTGGTAATGGAGGTCAGTCTGTCACTGAAAATGAAAAAGTGCAATCACTGCAACATCAGCAATCGTGTATCGTATCGACACCAAGCAACTCTTCTGGCAAAGAATACAGAATACCGCAACCGTCCTCGAGATCGACCACATCGACAACGATTTTTCTAAGTGCTCCGGTGCGATCAGGCTCCGCGCAGGTAATTCAGGATAAGCAGGGGACGCGCAACGGCAATTTTGCGTCACCTAACAAAACGGTATCTGCCACCACGACTCAACAGAATATTCAGACCAAAGGACAGACAAAGATTTATCCAGACCTAGGGAGCCACGGAATTGAGCACAGACGAAACGAGCAACAGGGACATGATAACAGTCAATCATCCCCGATTAGTTTCTCCATCATGGAAAGTCGCAACTTGAGTTATACTACAAATAGTACCACTAACTGCAACAACACCAATGGTAAGCTTACGACCAACCAGAGGACATCATCCAACTTACAGCATTCTCAGCAGCAACAGCAGCAGCAGCAACAAACGTTTCATGTTTTGAATCAGCAACAACAGCAGCAACAGCAGACTACATCATATAGACATTATTTGACGGGATCAACGAGCGATACAGAATATCATCATCCGGGCAGATCCAAGTCCGCAACTTCAACGGATTCTGCTTACTCGTCCAATACCTCGACACAAAACGGACCCGACTGCAGTGTCGTTGTTCCACGACGACCAAGTCCTCTGCAGACTCATTCGCAGGCTAGTCCCTTGGGTCATGTACCAAGTCCGGCGTATCCCATGTATAACAGTCCGTTGGCAACCATGTCGTCACCATCACCGTTGCAACAGCACGAGACCAACGGTAGTCAGTGTACTAATGGTGCATCATATAAGGGCGGAGTCACTCAACAAGTCGCTCCACCGTCACCTTTGGATGTCACCGTTCCCAGACCGGCATCTCAGGGACAGGTAGCTTACTCATCGGTGATCACACGAGCATTAGGCACTACGGAAAATAACAAGACAGCTTACAGCGCGGAGAGTAAAACGTATGAGAGACAACAACAACAAGATTTTTCGCAAACGCAAAAGCAACAGGTCTGTTGGGAAAATGACAACCGGCAAACAGCAAACGGCAATAGGAAGTTTTCCGTCTATACTGGTGCGAATACGGCGACTAGCGACATAAATGCACAGAGCTTACCGGTCCAACAGCAAGTACAAAGGCTTATGAATGTATCGGCGGATAGGCAGCAGTCGTATTTCGAAGCTAATCAAGTGGCGCTGCAAGATTTAAGCAGCTGTAGGGGAGACCCAATGAGCATCGTAAAGAATTTACAAACATTGCAGCAAGGCCCCTGCTTGCAACAACATACGACTGCCGCTACCTCGGTTGGTACGGCAGAACAAGAAAAGCAGGTTGAAGAACGGCGAAAAGCCGATAGCGTCAATAAAAAGAGGAAAAATTTGGAAAAGGGTGGACATGGCACGCCATTATCTAACGAGATTACGGGCGGTACGACAATGACGGAATATCTCAGTAGGATACCTCCGCCTGCGCACCATAATGCGGCGAATCAACAACAGCAAAATGGTTACTTCGAATTTGAACGGTGGAATATACCGCCACCGGCCACCAAGATGTTTCCGACCGCATCCGCCGCCTTTGGTTCTCAGTCGTCGTTGCACCATTCGAGTAACTTCGTAGGCACTCCGGCTCATCAGCACCAATCATTAATGGTGTCGCATCATCACGCACCACCACCCATCCCATATTTTCCGGCTTTTCATATTCCCGCGGGTCATCACCCACATCACTCGCACGAATTTCAGTCCTCGGTCGAAATAACGCCGATAGGATTCGGCGAGAACACCACAAACCAAAACACTAATTATAATCAAGAGGTCAGAGATGATCAGCCTAAAGTAATTGTTCCTAATATTGAAGAAGAATTAGGCTTTCTTCAACAAGACCAGCAACTGATGCAGAATATGAATCAAATAAATAAAGACTTTAAACAGCCCAACAGAGATCCTAATACGGGCTTTATGACGAGTTATTTAAAGTTTTTGCAAGGTGAAAGGGACCCTTCTCCACCACCTGCTATACGTGGTGGTAGAAAAGCCACATGGAATAGGTCAAAACTGTATATACCTGTCGAGCCAAGTAAACCTGCGGAAGCTTCGAATGGTGAAAGTGTTAAACCTCAAGAAAAGCCGATATTAGTAAAGGAGACGTCGGTTAAGGGAACACCGGCGATAGATTACGCTAATGATCCTAGGTATTTTCCGTTACCGAAAGAAAGGAAAAAATTAAATTTTGATTCGAGCGACGATGGATTTACTAGTGATGACGATTTTCCATTTCCTTCTAAGAAAATGGAAAAAAAGGTGCAGAATGTTAATAATACGAGTAATATTGAAATTGTTACTGTTAAGCCGGAAGGAAAAGGTAAGAAAGGCCGGCCTATTAAGCCTGGTGGACCGACGGATAGGAAGAGAAGAGCTGCTGCGGCAGCAGCTGCAGCAGCAGAAGCAGAGAAGAAATCTTCGAAGAAAATTGAAGAAGGTAATATAAATATATCTATTATATAAATGTTGTTTTTTCAAGTTAGTACTTTACTCCTTTGAAAACATACATTGTTTTGCACAGTGGATCCTTTACTTCTCCCTCCCAGACGCGAAACATCAAGAAGAAAAGCAAAAGAGAAAACGTCAGTGAAACAATTTTTAGATCGACAACAAGGTATAGATTATTTTGATAATGATGAGGAACAGATAGATTCCGATTCCGATCCAGCATGGACACCTGCTGTAAAATTGGTTGGAGATGAAGAAGAGAAAAGGAAGAAACGTGCGAGACCCGTCATCACGAAAAAGATTAGGAAGATGCTAGAAGAGGATGGTTATTCGTCCGGGGAAGCTATTATCTCAAAGAAATCAACGAGGAAAAAGCATGAGACGCCCTCAAAAAATTCTAATAGTTCCAGCAAACTTTCTTGCAGAATTGATGAAAAATTAGTAGCGGCGGCAAGTGACGAAGATATCGATATCTCGCCATTTAAGGTATCTAATATATTCTGCAAAGATCTTTTGCATATTGTATTGGCCATATCTGATGAATAACAAATTAATAATCGTATCATATTTTGCATGCAGCATTCGATAGGCAACTCAGAAGACGCGGTAATCTTTAATATTATTTTAATTAAAATTTGCTAAATAAAAGAATACCTAAGCATTAAATTTGTTACACAAGAGGCTTATAATAATATCGTTGTGTAATTGAAACATATTATTGAATTCAACAGAAAGTAGTAATATTTTTCTTTACTTTCTAGTCTGGCGAATTTGTCGTGATCAAAACAGACTTAGATGAAGAAGAAGACCCTCCTCTTTGGAGGATAGATGGCAAAACATTACTCCAAAAATATCAGCCATTCAAATCCAGTGGGAAAACTTTATATAGAAACATACCTACGGTAAAATTTAATTAAACGTTTCAGAATACAAAGAATATCATTATTTTATAATTTTCATTCTTTTACAGTATTCTGCATGGGTTTCACAAAATCGTCACATATATCAACAAGTGCCAGTGAAATTCTGGCAACAAGGCAAGACAGAAACAATTGTGGAATTTTTGAGGGATGAGATGATCATTGATGACAGGTGAATATGTTTTAACAATTTCGACAAATTTTGTAATTTCTTATAGCATTTATTTCTATTTGATTATAGTGAGAACATCGATAAATTTATGAAAGAAACCGAAAAATATCAAGATAATTTTGAAGTATACATACAGACATTAATTTCACAAGCTCTGGATTCTAATTTTCTCACTGAAATATTTCAGGAACAAGGTAAAGTGAAATTAAACTGATATTTCTTATCATTGATATGCATCATGATGAAATAATAATTATATATGTTTCTTATTATTGCTTAGATGATTATTTTCTATCAAATGTTAAGACTGTCGATGAAATAACAGAAGAAAGAAAACGTCGCCTTTTGTTCACAACTAAGTGGAAAACAAGTGTCGTGACGGCAATATCAACGTGGCCATGTGTTAACGTGCTTAAAGATCTGCTGCCATCAGAATATAAAGGGAAATTTTGTGCTGGTTGTCAGCAAGCAAAAATCTATGCAAGAGTTTTGCTTTATGGACAGCCATATAATGGTACTACATTAGAAGGCTCGCCACCCGATCCAAGAATACCTCACGAAAAAGTATGATATGCAAATTGAACGTGATACGATGTAATTTATTAGATTAGATTTAATCAATTAATCTTTACTTATTTTTATTCTTTCTTAGGACTTTTTGTTGTGCCGTATTTGTCAAAAGAAGGTGGCCTTGTATAATAAAGTCGCTCATCAAAAATATCTAATGTTCTTGGAATGTGCGAGAAGAGTAGCAGATAAAAAGGTAGCCGATCCGCATAAGGACACTACAATAATATTAAACGAATTATTAGCAGATGAAACATGGTTGAATCAAGTAAGTTTATTTTCATTTTCTTTAGTTATAATCTCAAAAGCCTTATTTATTGTCTTATCAATATCGTAAATTATAACAATTTAAATTCTTATAATAATATATGTTATTGTTTTAAAAAAATAAAAAATAATAGTATAAAATAATAGTATTCTCTTAGACAAAGATAAACTTTTCTTTTTTAGCTTTTCAAAGAAGTGAGGAGTATTTGGGCTGAAATCGATAGCATGGAGCAGCAAGCCAAGGCTAAAGCAAAAGTGAAATCAAAAGCAGCACTGTCGTCATCAGTGAAGCAGTATCATAGAGCAGAGACAACAGTAGCAAGTGCTCCTATCGTACTTATGTCTAAAAGGACTGCTGATAATATTTCTGATTCACAGGTGCCTATACAGAATACCGAAAATAATCCCCAAACAATATCTAGTGACGTACAGATGAGCAGTGAACCATCTTAGTGGTATTATGATAACTGCTTATATCTAATACAAAATGCATCAATTAATTGTTCGGTGATACATTTAATAACACAATTGGTGTGATATTTGTTACACCAATATCGATACCAATCAAATGGACGTCTTATTATGGTAATAATGAAAAACCTTGTATAGATATATACTATGAGATATGATCGAAAAGTGTAACCCAGAGACTATAGTTGTAAAAATTGTGTGCGTATGTGTTAGATAAATATGAGAGAATTCACACGTACACATGTGTAAGTACACCAAGCATATGTAACATATTCATATTTGGTACAGAAGTTTAGCTCTATCCGAGATTTTGCCATTATAGTATAATGATAGCATAATAATTATTATAGCAGAAACTGATATTCATGTGAATATAGGCAAATAATTTAATCTTTGTATCATGATCATCTTATACATTAGCTCCAATATATATTACGAGATCTGAAATGAGTTGAAATATTACGATGATATGATGCATCAAACGTCAACTCTCTGTATCATATTTGCATCGCATTTTATTAAATCGAAAATACTATTCCTCTGTGGCACTATATTATTTTTCTAGGTATCTTACATAATTATACAAAAACATTTTTTACAGAATAATTTACAATAATTATATAATATTTTAAATAATACGTATACACACAGGATTTGTAATTGTTTAAATTTTGTCTTGCATATATATGTGTACACATAATTATATATTAATTATATAGAAAAAGCAAGTACTTTGGTGCTACAGTAAAACCAAATTCACGCCTCCATTATTTCAAAACAAATGAAATTTTTTTTTAAATTTTTAAAGAAATTTTGCAAAATTTTTTATCTATAAAAATGTCTACACTTTTTTACTTTCAAGAGAATCTTGCAAATTCCAAAATTCTGATTTTTATGAAACTTTACATGTGGAGAAGGGGAAGGAATAGATGAATTTATAAATTTTTAGTTGCGGCCCAAAAACGATTCTAAGGGGAAGCCATCCCTCATATAGAGCGGTTTTTCCTTTTTTCGATATATCTCGAAAAGTATTCAAAACATTTTTTTGATATTTCGTGGTTTCATCCTCTAGAATCCGTTTTTGGCCGCAACTAAAAATTTCTAAATTTATTTAATCCCTTCTCCCCTCCCCCTACATGTGTGTAAAGTTTTATCAAAATCAGAATTTTTGGTTTACGAGATTCCCTTGTTAGTATGTTTTTAATGTGTCATATATTTCATACAATTGATACATTTAGTAGATATTTCTTCCAATGTGTCGTATTTTATACAATGATACGTTCAGTAGATCTTTCTTCCAATGTAACATAATGATATATGTATGTAAATTCTTCCGTGTTAGAGCAATTTACATATAAATAAATTTGAATATTTTATACTGCAAAACGTATTTTGAAAGAAAAGATTGTGTTAAATGTTAAATGTTTCTATGTTTTTAATATTTTCATTACTATTCTATATTTTTTAATTATCACTAAGAACCTATTTTTTCCAGTATAACATCTATTAAAAATTTGTAACAATATGACATGTAAGAAATACTTTATTTCTTGTATTGAAATTATTTATTGTAAAATATGTGAAAATTAGAAAGGAATATAAGAATAACATAACATGAAAATAATAATTTGTCGAGAATTAAAATATTATTAATAGTTTCTTTTTTTACGAGAAATACACATTAAAATAAATTGCAATAAAAGAAACAAAAAACCTTAATTTTAAAAAATGTAACTTTTTCTGAAATTTTTTTCAGTGTATTCACAAAATGAATTGTGAAAAATCGAAACTTAATTATATTTGAGTTAAGGCTTTGTAGTGCGATTCTGTAACTCATTATGCTGTTGTTATGTGTTGATAACGACAGTTACGCAGATAGATATACTATATTGTAAAAAAGCTGCGCAACGACAATATAACGATAACGATACTGCATAACGAGTTACAGAATCGCGGCCCTGAACTCTTTCCGATGTCCTGTAAGATTGTGACGTCAGAAACGAGAAATAACACCCTATTTTGTCGTGTATGTCATTCTCAAATAAAAAGACATTTCGATAAAAAATCACAATAGATCGTTTCAGAACACTTGTAAAAAATTGGCCGAAAACAATTCTTTTCCCTCGACACTAAACAAACAGCCGTAAAATGAATGTAATATGATGCAGGCTTATGCGCAGGTGCATGACTAGTTTTCGTATTACATATTCATTCATTTTACGGCTGTTTGTTTATTGTCGAGGGAAAAGGATAGTTTTCGGCCAATTTTAGAAGTTTTCTGAAATGATCTATAGTTTTTATCGAAGTTTTGTCCTTTTATTTGAGAATGGCACACATGACAAAATAGGGTGTCATTTCTCACCTCTGACGACGTCATAATCTCACAAGATGTCGAAAAAAGCCCAGGAACCTTGAAGCAAAAAAAAAATATATCTGAAATATATGTTAAGATCGATTCTTCAAGTACTTTCCAATAACTCATAGATGTTTTAAAATAGCGCGATAAGAATTTTGTTGTACATTAAAAACATTACATATTTTAAGTGACATTGTGCTTATGATAAATTCAATTATTATTAATCATTATATTATTACATTATTATTGATATCATTGTTTAAATCTAACTGTTTAAGTTTTTAACTTGTTTCCAGATTTATTACAAAAAAAAAAGAATTTTTTAACGAACGAAGTGATATGCATGTATGGAGTGCGAATGTATTTTTGAAGATATATCAAATTATATTTGTGTAAATTGTAAAGATATAATTGAGTGAGTGAGGATGATATAACTGCTGTGCGTATCAGCGAACTACAGGACAAGAATTATAAGCATCTTTCGTATATTTCGACGAATTGAAATTCGTATATTGATGATTATTCCGGCGACAATTGGTTGTATAATAAATTATCGGCTGGTTTATATTGAGAACTAAAATGCGGGCATTTGAATAGTGACACAGAACAATTAATAAATAAAGTATACTGCTACGGAAGCATTTTCTTTTAGCGAATGTGCCATGCAATAGTTCATATAAAATGTATTTTATATTGCGTGCGATAATTCAATCTATGTAAATCGATCGCTGGTAGATCAAATTCTTTTTCATAAGATTATTACACATAGTTATTATTCACTCATTTAAAATACGATGGACAGTTATCAATTATATATTATATAAAACGAGACAATTAATATTATTGTTATATCATATCAGTTTTCTTATAGTAAAAATTTAAGGAAATAATTTTGTTTGATTGTAAATTGTTTAATGTTTTTTCCATTCACGCAACTCAATTATGAAGAAATATTAATCGCAATGAAATAATGTTACAGTATTTTCTGTTATCGAATCATGAAGAAAGATTGATCAAAATTATATTGTAGTGAAATTTTCAAGGCCAGGTCAATATGATCGATGTTTTCTCAAGGTGATGCTGGATTCGTCAGTATAACCGGCAAAATTACCATTTTCTATGTTATCGACCTTGTATAAGACAAGGATAGCAAACGTTTGAATATTTCCGTTGATTGCCGATCCATATAGTTAATTACAATAGGCGGCTGATAGGTGACAGCGTCGTCAATTGTGAAATTAGAGTCCCTCTAAAGCCCGGTGTCCACGATGCAAGAACTGTGTCCAAGTTTCGGTTTAAGCCAATGAAACTGCTGCTTTTCTGTAAGAGCTGCAAGTTGATTGGCTTAAACCAAAACTTGGACAAGTTCTTGCATCGTGGACACCGGGCCTAATGCCCGTTCTAGACTGAAAGATCCTACTCTCGGCTCATCCTTTTTTCTATACGTGACATAAACTATAGATTTTTACCTGTTTTTACCCGTCTAGGCTGCGTTCCAAAATTCACTCTAGTTAACTAAAATGCTACAGTGTATGTACGTGACGTAAACTATAGATTTTAGTTACCCAGAGTGAATTTTGGAACGCAACCCTACACTAAGTACTACTCGGATGAGCCGAGAGTAGGATTCGTATGTATTTGACCGGAAATGAATGTCCGGGAAAGAATCTACCATATGAAATCGTTTGTATTTCGTATGAAGACTTTTGAAGTGCAATTGAAAAGGTTTGTGAGTCATTCGTTTAATTGTAATTATTTTTACACCATGCATATTTAGCCGAAATAGATAAATTAATAAAAGTTTTTATAAGGAATCGTTTGTATTTTGTATGAAGAGTTATGAAGTGTGATTAAAAAGGTTTGTGAGTCACTCAGATAATTTTAATTAAATATTTATAAACTCGGTAATTAGCCGAAATATAGATTTTTAGTTATTTATGTTAAAAGAAGAAGGCGCTAGTGTTCCCGAAGGTCCGTCTGCAATCAGAATTAATATGAACGTTTTAAAAATTATTTTATACTGAAATAAATAAATATACAGGCTAATAAGTCTGTAGCTATAAGCAATAGTTGCTAATTAAGTTTGTAAAGATGTACCAGCTGTGCAGGGTAAAGAGCAGGTTATCTCAAACGCCCTGCCACAACCCAATTAAAAGACTTAAATGTCATTACCGCTGAGAAGTACTTCTTGCCATTTAAGTTAGCATGTCAGAGCAACCGAATTGTCCATTGCGTTCCACCTTGAATTTTTTTTACAGTCGTTTATTAGGATTGCCCTACTTTTAATTTGAGCACTTTTAATGTATTATTATTATTAAACTACCGATATCGATATATTATTAGTAATTTAATATTAAAACTTGACAGAGTGACGTAAACTAATTCGCTCATAGTATTATAACAAAGTATTATGCGTTCAAATTCTCGAAAGCTAGCTTCTTTACTATGCTCTCTCTTTATGTCGATCGATTCAGATAAAAATCTCCGAAGTCTTTCTTTCTCTCGCGATATTCCTAGAGTAAAACTGTACAAAAACTCTACGAAAGTGGCGATATTTTTCACGGATCTGGTTTGAGTCTCGGCTCTTGGGGAAGGTACAAGGTACGCATGTAGAAAGAGTACGCCAACACAGTTTATCCTGCTAAAATGGTTATCAATCTCTATAAGTTCTTTATTGTTTACACATAAATTATAGAATATCTAAACGTTTCTTTTTTTTCGATGTCCTGTGAAATTGTACAATAGAGTTACAAATAAAGATAAAACCACACTTTACGTATAATCTGATTCAGTCTTTGCTAATGTTACATAATAACGTGCGAAAGAACTAACAGTTAGACTATTTAAGAGGCTATTTAAGAATTTTAATTAAGATACTGAAAGCATAAAACTGTTCAGCTAGCTTTACACAAAGATATTGGTCTTCTTCTTTATGAAATCGTCAAATTATGATTATGATACATTTCTACATTATCACCAGCATCGAATCTAATCTTATTTATCGTGATACTCTTGAGAAACTGTTAATCCATTGTCTTAACTCGATCGCGGCGCAGAACTGTCCACCAATGTTGTTCCTCTCCCTCCAATCAATTCCCGTAAAAGCTGTCTACATATTGAACAGTCGATACAACGACGGCGGATTAGTCTGAAATTAAGCACATGTTAACAATCACTCTTCTTACTAAAATCACAATTCTCTTTTTAATTGCATACCTTGATTATGACATAGACCAGCACGGGAGTCAGATCGTCGGCAGCAGGTATGCCTTTCTCCGACGCCATGGAGAGGAGATTCATGATGGTAGTCGCGCAACGAAATACACACTGCAACTTATCCCTAGGAGTCTTATACGCCGATATCACAGCCAATTCAGCCTGCGCCCATGACCAATGGCATTCGTAATGATGAACTTTTAAAATGTGTAGGTCCTTGTGATTTGGATGAGTTACGACCTTTGCCAACTTTTTGATGTGACCGTGAAAAAGCTGGTCCCTTTATACATCTCCATCTTCATTTAGATAGAGCGCATTGTGGTGCAGCCACCTGGCCACGTCCTCCGGCGAAGTACCAAGCAGTCCTTGTTCCTGCAAGTACTGCACACCCTTGCCGGGCTTCCAACTAAAGATCTTGATATCGGCCTCCCATACCTCCTTTTGTTTCTGTACTTCATACTGCTCCGGCGAGTCCGGCACCTCCTTGTTGCCAGTCAGACTGGAGACTGGAGTTGGCCGACGAGAGGCTGCCAGCGCTGCCGTAACGCGGTAGCGGGGTCTCCGGCATCGTATCCGGTGGATGTGACAATAGTTGCTGATCCGCTGGCACGCTGGGATTTACGTAAAGATCCCGACTCCACTCCACCATGCATTTCAGAATAGACACGAGGCACTCGAGACCACGAATGCGCATGGATTTCTCCTGAAAGAGCAAGACACTAATATTACAAACAAAACTTTATATTGCTTGTTTCGAAGAACATTCTCTGTTCCAAATAATACACCTATCCTGTCATCCTCTTTCTTATAACGCACCTGATTTGGCGATGCACCTAGCTCCAGAGCTTGACAACCTTGAACAATCTTAGAGAGATCATTGATGAGCTTCTCGAAGAGATTCGCTGCTGAGATCGCAATCGTAGTTAACGTAGATGTCGACGACGCTCTGGGCATCCGCACAGATCTTCGTAAGCGCATGTATGACCATCCACTTGTGCTCAAAAGAGCTGCTACAGGTCTCGAGGATGTTCATAAAGATCTCCTTAAAGAACACCTCAATCTGCATCTTGAGGTGCATCTTGAAACGGGCGAGCAGCGCCAGGAACAGCGCTAACGACAGCTCGAACACTTCCGGCACCAAAGACACGCCATTCTTTGACAGCACGACACACAAGTACTGTTTAATGGTGATAACAAACATCTCGTTAGAGCGCAATATTGGACCGGCATTCTGCAAGATTCCCAGAAGTAACTGAAGCGACAAGATCTTGGAACGGAGCTCGTGCGATATTGGATCGGGAGTGCCGTCCGGCAGCGGTTTCATGGAGAGCTTGCAGAGAGCGCGAAACACCAGGACTGCATCATTTTGCAGCACATGGGTGAATTTTGCAGTTACCATGTTGTCATTCTCAGTGGCTGCCGTTCTAAGTGGGAGATGGCAACATCGCCGGTGAAATACCACTACTTTCATCGTTTCCTTACTTACTCGGTTAGGCGGAGCGCGTGCCCCGAGGGCTTCGTGCCCCGGCGGTCACGGTGTTCTAGAGCCAAGCGTGTCAGAGTGGCGTGAGGCCTCGCGGCCGATCGCCGTTAAGGGGATGCTAAAGCTAAGGCCAAACTTCCTCGACGTCGGTAATGTCAACTCTGTCAACTAAAAGCAAAGGCCGAACTCATGGTAGAAATACAAGGGTATGCTCTTGCGCATATTTCCGAACCCAGCCAATCAGTGACTTGTTCAAGCTTACGTCACACTGAGCGGCACATTTAAGCAGCGAATCTATAATAGTCATTTATAAAAGCATTTTGAGCGGACAATATGTGAATACAAAATAATGTTGATCATTTATGTGAGAGAAAATTCTGTTTTATAAATAAATAAATATATATAAACGAAAATATATAAATATAAAAAACGCACGTGACATACGGATAAACGCTCATCGTTTCCCGAATTTGTCTCTCGTTGTAGATGTTAGAAACGTTATTGTTATTTGACGAATTTTATAATTATTTTATGTGGGTTTGTCTAAATATATGATATTACAGAAAATATTATTATTATTAAGAAAAAAAGAATTGTGTGCATTGAATAAAAATCTAATTCTGCGAATTATTAGTTTTAATCAAAACTGGTCGGAAAACGATTGGAAAAGAATTGTCAGCTGAGACGCAAAACAAAAATATATTGTGGCGTACGACATAAAGAACTATATATGCAGAGGAAAGATGCAGATAAAAGATCAAATAACAATAAATGCAAATATTTAATATACAGGTTTTTTATTAGTAAATTTTGACATCTTTCTTTTTTTTTGCCTGTGATTTGCGATTGCAATCGCTCGGTTCATTTCGCGCAGCCTAATATATGCCCTTTCACATTACACGTCATTGCGTACACTGTAATAATCACAAACGAATTACTCGACATAAACAGCGAACCGAGCGAACGCAGCCATTGCGAATCACCGAGTACATCCGATTCATTCCGATGCTACACGAATATGACGTAAGCTTAAACAAAAGTGGTGGGAATGCGCAGTGGTCTGACACGGTATGAGCATACCCTTGTATTTCTACCATGGCCGAACTGATATTGGAGACCTCGCGTGGTGACAACGCGAAACTCCGGTTTCAGTGTTACCAACTAATTTCAGGTTCTATGAAGTGGTGTATGTCCGTACACGTACACACACCACTGAATTGCTCACACGGACGCACGGTGGAGAGACATATGCTATAGACGCGGCAACGTTGCCGGCGTTGCCGCGTCTTGGATTCTTTAGCAATACGGCCTGAACCTGAAAATGCTTTCTGGCCGTCCGCGTAGCAGAAGGCAGTAACGTATCAAGGCTGATAAGCATCCGTTTTTTATAAATTACATATATTCTTATGCACACATGCGTATATATATATAATATCTATCTAATTATTATGTGTATGTTTATAATTGTTTGATGACAAATAATAACAGTAGCACAATTGGGAATGTGAATTAGTATACATAGTATATATTGACGCGGGTACTTATTAGACTTGGCAATTTACTGCATCTCTTGCACCTTAAATAATTTTTTTCTTGTAATGTAAATGAATGATGTAAAACTATTTCAAAGGATCTATCGATCCATTGAATCCATTCTTGATGGAATAAAACAATAACTTCTATAACACAAATGCAATAAATATTAAATTTATATAGTATTGATTTATATAACTAATTTTATTATGTCTTTATATATATATAGAAAAATATACACTCAGTCTTAGCATCAGAGTAGAGGGTAACGCAGCTGATGAACAGTATACATAACAAATTGAATAAAAATCTGAATTATTATAACATAATGATATTAATAATTAAGATTTTTATTCAGTTTATTGTTAATTATCTATAACTGCATAACGTGTGCAGTAAAGCGGCTGTTTTAACGCGAGCGATATGTTTCGTCGACGGATGATTAGCTAATTATGATTGTATACAGAATAATGGATATTTTCGTAAAGTATCGTTGCCTCGCGAATAAAGTCGAAGGACCGTCGAGAAGAGGAAGCTCGCGGTGCTTTCATTTCCCTTCCGAGTGCGCTTTTCAATCTTTTATCCGTTTTTGCCCTCGTCTTCGTTTCCATTGTTAGTATGCGACAGCCGTTACTGCACTCCATGAAGAGTATCATTGCTTTGTCGAATAATACATAAGCAAAAGAGATGTTTTTCCTTGTGCTTAGAAATCCAAACAGATTTGATTTCGAGAATCATAAAGAAATTGTATTGTGTTACTTTCTTTCCATCGCGGCGAGTACCTAATCGTTTTTGTACATTTATAGTTTACAAGTATACACAGAGTACTTGAAAAGAAAGAAAAAAGGTGATTGTCGCGTTTTTTTTTTCACAGAGGCGGGCAAACGTGTAACTGTGTTCACGTTGCCCGACTAAATCAAACTCAAATGCTACTAAGTATTTAGTTTTTATCCATCGGGACTTTAGGGTGCCGCGAATGCTGATATCAAGAATAATTATGATTTATCTTAGTGGAGTACGTACATCTTTTCGGCTTAGAAACGAAGACGATGACGATCAAACGAACGCTTCCGTTCTTGTCCCAAAATTGTTTTCGTTTTCTCTTGTAGCGAACGTTTCGAGGAATTTGCTTACGACGGTTCGTTAGCGGTAATTAACGATTATACGGAGCCGTCATATTTTCCACAACGCGTCGGGAAAAAATTGAATGGTTTCTATATGTATTCAGAGAATGTTGATTCATCATATTATTCTTTCAAACTTGCTTTCTCCTTTTAAAAATTTACACCAAGAAAAACTTTTGTTACATATTACTTTATTTTGATTTTTTTTTACATTTTTATTTTTTAAAAAAGAAACGAAAACCGTAGAAGAAAATTATTAAACTTATCTTTATCGTGTTGGAAATTCATTCAATTTTATCGCTACGTGTCTCAACTTCTCTTGTTAAAAACAAAAACTAATTTATAGCTTTATGATTTTACATATAATTGTTAAATTTCAGTTTTGTCAGATGCGATTTGTGCGAGCTTATTTCGTGGAGCAAATATTTTGTTGCGTTTTGGAGAAAGTGTTCATCCGATCATTAGCGAAGCGACGCGATCCATTTATATTCGATCACGAGGGACTATGCGCAAATTTTCGCATTATTTGCGGATTTTATAACTTTATTGACAAATATAAGATCTAAGATCTTTCGCATAACTGATTTACGATTAAACTTGCGCTTTATTGAGGCTCAGATGTACACCCGTCTGTATCACGTCAATAAAAATCTGGCTGCAAAACGTGTATGAATTCATTCGTTTAGCAAAGGATGCGCGTTGACCTTAGAAGTGCTCGTTGGAATTTCATCCGGAGGAAAAAAACTTTGTCGCATTTTTTTAATCTTTCTGATTCTCAAAATACATTCTTCGTGTATATTTTATATTTTTTGTGCAATGCTCATAATATTATTTGATTTTTGTAGATTAATTTTCTTTTCATGAAATATATTTTGGCAACTATGCCGTCTATAGAAAGAAATCTGTCGGACCTGTGCTAACTCGGACCACGTGCGTTTCTGACGTTTAAATATTAGTGAAATTCGGTTAGAGAGAGTGATTGAATTCTCTTAGAAAACAAAAAAATGACCTGTCTCATTTTTTGATAGAAATTCGATAGAGATGCTAAATATTAATTTATTAGGTGTGTTCGGGAAGACGCTATTAGTGCTATTTGCTTATTTTATCCTTGTTTTACACCTCATGAAGCGATAAAGATAGAATGATGCAATAGCGCTATAGCGCGCTTCCCGAACACAGCCATTGTGTTATAAATTCGACGTTCGCTTTTCGCGTGAGACTAGCTGGCATCGGCTTCCTATCTCGCTAAACGGGCCTTTTTCAGTAGGATACGTTTCTTTCATTATAATATAGAGAGGAGAAGAATAAGCTATATAGGGATAGGTACACATACATTTTGTACGACAATATCGGGGGTCTATCGTTTGTATAATACGATTATTTTTTCTCTGGGCCCGGAGCTTCGTCCACGATGACGATATCGCGGACACGGAATGTCTCCAGGATCGTGCTCCGATTACTTTGTACTAAGAATAATTTTGCATAAATTTCTTTTGTGCCTTTTATATCACATGTATTTTTCAAGCAAAGTTCATTTGTAGAATTTACGCGATGGAAGATATATATAGGGCGTACCGCGCCAAATCGGACACCATTTGGGTTTTGCATCTCCGATTTTTTTGAAAAATTTTTATGTTATAGTATTAGTTGAAAGAGGCCTCCATGATTTTTTTCAAATTTTTTTGTCGAACCGTTTTCAAAATATCGATTTTTGAAAAATTACGTTACTTTTTTTTTAAACGCCCATAATTTTACGAAAAATGGGCCAAAAAAATGGGACGTTTTTTTTCAAATTTTTTTTTAAACACGATAAAAAATATCAAAAAATTTTTTCAAACTGTGTTTCTATAAAATTTACAAATTGACAAAAATTTTTGATTTACAAAAAACACGTACTGATCGATTTTCTCCAAAATTTTTTGTAAAAAACTATCATCGATTTCACAACTTTTAAGCCTAAATTTATAATGAGATAATAACGGGATCTATTTTTTTTTTGATTTTTTAATTTCCATTTTTTATTTATCCGTGCTGAAAAATATCTGAAAAGAAAAAATAATTTACACAGGAACTACTATTAATAATTATCTAAGACATAGTGATTACTTACTAAATAGTTTACAAATTGATTTCAGAAAAAAATACAGTGAAATTAAAGCGTTTATTATTTATGCTTGATAAATTTTTTTTTATTAAGTAGCGTTTATTTTTTTACACGTTTAAATATTTTAAAAATTCGAGATTCAACAGATGATGAAAATTGTTTAAATCTCAAAGTGCCTTCTCCGTCTGGAATTACACAATGATATTTCTGCGTTCCTGTTATTGTCTTAGCTCTAATATATCGCTTGTCTAATGATTCTTTGCTCTGAATATAATCTTTGTTAGAGAAGAATTGCGCATAGATATTTGGCAAATTTTCCGACGGAGCACCTCAACAATTTAAAAATTATAAAAATTTTGTAAATCTTAATTTTCATGAAGAAGACTTTGGCTGAATGGCATTATTTTGCAACAGCTCATGGCAAATGTCCTTGTGATGGAGTAGAAGGAACTGTTAAGAGAATAGCGGCACGAGCAAGTCTTCAACTTCCATATGACGAACAAATCTCAACTCCTCAAGAACTATATAACTGGGCGATAAAATGAAATTCTTTGCCAAATATCTATGCGCAATTCTTCTCTAACAAAGATTATATTCAGAGCAAAGAATCATTAGACAAGCGATATATTAGAGCTAAGACAATAACAGGAACGCAAAAATATCATTGTGTAATTCCAGACGGAGAAGGCACTTTGAGACTTAAACAATTTTCATCATCTGTTGAATCTCAAATTTTTAAAATATTTAAACGTGTAAAAAAATAAACGCTACTTTAATAAAAGAAATTTATCACGCATAAATAATAAACGCTTTAATTTCACTGTATTTTTTTCTGAAATCAATTTGTAAACTATTTAGTAAGTAATCACTATGTCTTAGATAATTATTAATAGTAGTTCCTGTGTAAATTATTTTTTCTTTTCAGATATTTTTCAGCACGGATAAATAAAAGATAGAAATTAAAAAATCGAAAAAAAATAGATCCCGTTATTATCTCATTATAAATTTAGGCTTAAAAGTTGTGAAATCGATTATAGTTTTGTACAAAAAATTTTGGAGAAAATTGAACAGTACGTGTTTTTTGTAAATCAAAAATTTGTGTCAAAAATTTCAAAATCTTATAGAAATACAGTTAAAAAAAATTAAAAAAAAATTTTTTGAAAAAAAAAAAAACGTTCCATTTGACCCATGTTTCGTAAAGTTATGAGCGTTTAAAAAAAAATAACGTAATTTTTCAAAAATCGATATTTTGAAAACGGTTCGACAAAAAAATTTGAAAAAAATCATGGAGGCCTCTTTCAACCAATACTATAACATAAAAAATTTTCAACAAAAATCGAAGATGCAAAACCCAAATGGTGTCCGATTTGGCGTGGAACGCCCCATATAAACACATGGTGTGTGTGAGTTTGTTACTACGTTTACGCGAGCGTTACTTCTACTGTAGTAATTTACGATAATTCCTTCGCGTAAACGGGATTTTGTAGTAACTTAAGATAATTTACTCCGCGTAAACGAGTAATATATCGTAAGTTACTACAGAAGTAACGCTCGCGTAAACGTAGTATGTGTGTGTGTGTGTGTGTGTGTGTGTGTGTGTGTATACATCTTATTCCATTGCATAAATTCTGCAAATGCACTTTGCTTGAAAAATACATATGATATAAAGGCACAAAATAAAAATTTATGCAGAATTATTCTTATTGTTCTAGTACAAAGTAATAGGAGCATGATCCTGGAGAAGTCCCATGTCCGTGATATCGTCATCGTGGACGAGGCCTGGGGGGCCCACAGAAAAAATAATTAAAATAATATATTTATGTGCGTATGCGTATCGTGCTCGTGCGATTGCGTATGCGTGTGCGTGTGTATGAATATGTATGTTCAATTGCATTACGGTTTTATATGTAATATTATTTACTTTCGACAGTAACAATAAAAAAAAAAAAACATATATTTCATTTATATATGTATTTTCGTTTACATTTCTAAACATTTTATCAACAAAATAATAAACAGAATTTTTTGTCCTAAATAACATTACCGTTTTTCTTTCTGAAATATACCCTAGAATTCCAAAAAGTCTTGATTTTACCATACTAAGTGTACGCTACCCAGTGTACTAAGAGAGAGAGGGACAGCAATGAGAGAGAGAAAGAGGGAGAGGGAGAGAGAGAGAGAGAGGAATAAATGGGTGCATGCAAATTACATACATAGAGAAAGGAATAATAATACGAGAGATATCTGTCCTTGTCTAACGAGGCATCTGTACGACATATCTGTCAAAGCTCGTTCTTTGAAACGGCTTCATAGATCGCAAAATCCTTTTACAAGAGTAAAGTTTAGGTACTAATGAAGGGTGGGATTGTAAAATAATTAGTAATAATTAAAAAAAATGTAAAATTGCCTAACGAGATATCTGTACCACATGGGCCCGATTCTCTAACGAAAAACATATGCACAAACACTGCTCTAACAGAAAGGCTGCAAATTGATTTGCTCTCTGTCGCACAGTTTTTAGCCAATAAGCTTGCAGCTTTTCTGTTAGAGCAGAGTTTACGCATACGTTTGTAGATAGAAAATCGGGCCCCATATCTGTCAAAGCTCGTTATTTGAAACGGCTTCATAGATCGCAAAATCCTTTTACAGGAGTAAAGTTTAGGTACTAATGAAGGGTGGGATTGTAAAATAATTAGTAATAATTGAAAAAAATGTAAAAATGTCTAACGCGATATCTGTACCACATATATCTTTCAAAGCTTGTTTTTTGAAACGGCTTCATAGATCGCAAAATCCTTTTACAGGAGTAAAGTTTAGGTACTAATAAAGGGTGGGATTGTAAAATAATTAATAATAATTAAAAAAAATGTAAAAATGTCTAACGCGATATCTGTACCACATATCTTTCAAAGCTCGTTCTTTGAAACGGCTTCATAGATCGCAAAATCCTTTTACAGGAGTAAAGTTTAGGTACTAATGAAAGGTGGGATTGTAAAATAATTAGTAATAATTGAAAAAAATGTAAAAATGCCTAACGAGATATCTGTATCATATATATGTCCTGGTTCGATTGCTGTGTAGAAACCAGACAATGTAGCCAACCCCGAAACTGCCCACAGCTGCGTGCGCCATCTCGCCATCTCTCGCAAGATCCGTGAACTACTGCTGTGACATAATTGCTGCTCTGCGTGAATATTTTTGTGAAAAATATACACGATCGTTTCAAAGCTCTCATTTTTATTCCAGGCTTTCAATCTCAATTTCAAAGGTACGTTATTGTTTGTGCACGTCTTCTGAAGGGTGGGAAAGTTTAATTTCGTACATATTACGTATACAACTGTTTATATCAGAAAATAAGGTTTTGAGGTGACAGCATTTTAAAAATTTTTTCAATTATTACTAATTATTTGACAATCCCACCCTTCATTAGTACCTCTACTTTACTCCTGTAAAAGGATTTTGCGATCTGTAAAGCCGTTTCAAAATGAGAGCTTTGAAATGAATTGTCGGTAATTTGGACGGCTTTAGCATCCCCTTAAGGGTGCATCCCGATGGAGAAGAAATAGCGGAACGGAACAGTAACGGAAAAGAGATATGGTGGGGGGTTAACCAATCAGAGTAGTTCCGTTTCAATTCCGTTCCGTTATTTAGTGAGTGGGTTCCCCATGGCACGGAGCTGTTACGGAACGGAAAAGAAACGGAAAAATTTCTAACCTATTCTGTCGAAAGTTCGCAAATAAGTGCAGTGGATCGATCGGTTTGCAACATTTTTATTTTTGCAAATAAAGAGCAATATGTCGTCATCGGTAGGTATTACATGTGAAAATAAAATATATATGTTAAAATCCTATGTTAATATGTTAATGCTAATTAATGTGATATATTTTATTAATTTCCAGAAATTCAAATGTGGATATTGTCGCTGGATTGTTTGGTTCGATGAAGACGGAAAACTTTCACATCCTTGCTTAGCAAATCATGCGAATTTAATAATGGATAAAGATCGAAATCTCTTTATAAATGGTACGTATATTTGTGTACAAGAGAGGCAATATATATTCAATATAACTAATGGTTAGAATATGTAAATGATATATAAATTTGTTGTAAAACTAAATCTGTTATTATTTAGATTCTTTAGAAACACACATCAAGAGTGAGAATAACAGCACTGCCTGCGAAAAAGAAAATATTGCTCAAAACCGTCAAGAACACACTGACGACCACGATACTGAACAAAACCGTCAAGAACACACTGACGACCACGATACTGAAAAGTTAGATGAAGATTTAATAAGTGCCGTAAAAGAGAGAGCACCGTTATATGATTTTCGCATACCTGTGAAAGAACGAGGAAGGAAACAAAAGGACTGCCTATGGCAAGAAGTCAGCAAATGTTTGAAAGGTTTAAAAGCATTGATATTTATTTACATATTTACTTATTTTCAAGGTTTTCTACACACACACACACACACACACACACACACACACACACGATACATATATACATATATATATTTCTTAATTATACGTGTGTCACAGGTTTATATACCGCTACTGAAGCAGAAAAACAATGGACCTATCTTAAAGATTGTTATAGAAAGGCACTTTTACGGCACTTATTAAATCTTCATCTAACTTTTCAGTATCGTGGTCGTCAGTGTGTTCTTGACGGTTTTGAGCAATATTTTCTTTTTCACAGGCAGTGCTGTTATTCTCACTCTTGACGTGTGTTTCTAAAGAATCTAAATAATAACAGATTTAGTTTTACAACAAATTTATATATCATTTACATATTCTAACCATTAGTTATATTGAATATATATTGCCTCTCTTGTACACAAATATACGTACCATTTATAAAGAGATTTCGATCTTTATCCATTATTAAATTCGCATGATTTGCTAAGCAAGGATGTAAAAGTTTTCCGTCTTCATCGAACCAAACAATCCAGCGACAATATCCACATTTGAATTTCTGGAAATTAATAAAATATATCACATTAATTAGCATTAACATATTAACATAGGATTTTAACATATATATTTTATTTTCACATGTAATACCTACCGATGACGACATATTGCTCTTTATTTGCAAAAATAAAAATGTTGCAAACCGATCGATCCACTGCACTTATTTGCGAACTTTCGACAGAATAGGTTAGAAATTTTTCCGTTTCTTTTCCGTTCCGTAACAGCTCCGTGCCATGGGGAACCCACTCACTAAATAACGGAACGGAATTGAAACGGAACTACTCTGATTGGTTAACCCCCCACCATATCTCTTTTCCGTTACTGTTCCGTTCCGCTATTTCTTCTCCATCGGAATGCACCCTAATACTCCCGCGTGATCCGATTCGAGGACACTGCCAGGCGGGGAGTTTGACTGGGGCGGTACATCTGTCAAAGAATAACGCAGGTGTCCTAAGGCCAGCTCAGCGAGGACAGAAACCTCGCGTAGAGCAAAAGGGCAAAAGCTGGCTTGATCTCGATGTTCAGTACGCATAGAGACTGCGAAAGCACGGCCTATCGATCCTTTTGGCTTGAAGAGTTTTCAGCAAGAGGTGTCAGAAAAGTTACCACAGGGATAACTTCATTTCTCTTTTAATATGTTTCATATAGCTTCACAAGTTTCTGATATAATTTTTGAAACCGTATTCAATCCTACTCGAAAAGCAAACGAAATTGATGACATATTATCTCCAGATGCTAGATACCGTAGGCATATTTCCAGACGTGTAGAAGCGGGTATTGGAGATCTCACTATATACATGTTGCTTTTCGATCTTCGGCCCGATGAGACGTAATAATTCATGAAATGTTGATATATATATCCATACGAAGATATTCAATATACTTTTCCATATCAATATTTTGCATTTCTCTTATTAAATTATTACTTGCTCCCTGCAAGCGCCTTCGATCTTCGTTAAATATTGGACGTACCCAAAATCGTCGTTGGTTCTTCTGCTTTTCTCTTCTTTTCATTATTCTATAAATACCGAAAGCTTTCAGCAACTGTCTTCTTCGAAACTCTCTTTGCCAAGATAATTGTGGAGTATTTTGCCACTCCATTATCATTTTCATAAGAAATAATTTTGCTGTTTTTGCTTTCATTTTTTTATTTCTATAAAATAAAACATACTTATAAACAAAATATAATGTATCTTTATATACAAAATATAATGTATTTTTATTATATATTGTCTTTAACAAATTGAAACCACTATAAGCATATTGTATATGTATGTTGGGCTAGAAATGTATGCTAGACCGTCAATATATATCAACATTATAACCTAATATAACATAACTTAACATATACATATCTCATAATTACAATACTTACAGCAGATGACATCATATTCCCCTTTTTCCGATCAAAATAAATATATAAATACAACTTATCACCACTCTTTAACCACCAGTGACCGCCAGATATTTGAATTACGTACATGCACATGCACATGCATGAATTCCGTTCCGAAAAATGATCGCCATGGGGAACCCAGATGTGAAGACACGCAACGGAATCATTCTGATTGGTTAGCTCCCCACCATCCCACCTTTCCGATTCCGTTTTCCGATAATTCCGACGTCCATGGGACAGCACCCTTAGTTGATACTGTAGTGAATTTCCTCACTTTTGTAATTTTCACCTCGATCCAAGACACACAATCGATCCCCAGAAAACGCACATAAAACTTATTTTCAGATACGTTGAAAACATTACAGACATGTTTTCCAAATGATTTCACGTTGATTAAAAAGAAAAAAAAATGTTATATGTTTGCTAACTATACGTTTAATTAACTTTTATTAATTATAAATCAACTATTTTCTAAACTATGAGAATATAATCCTAAATTTGCCCAAACAATTCCCAATTGCAGTAAAAAATAAAAAATATCAAATTTGTCTGCTAAGTACACGGAAGTCTTAATATGTCGATGGTTTAAATATCAATTATGGATACTACATAAACTATAGAGTCTATGTATAAAGTTCTAAATTTTATCAATATGTTATAAACTCTCTCCCTTTCCCTCTCTCTCACAAAACAAATATATTTATATAAACATTAAAAATGCAGTTTTGAGAAGTTAATATATTTAATTATCTCTGTGTTGAGATTTAGAATTATACAACGCTTTGATGGCCATGTATACTTTATTATAATTTTCGATAGGTCCAGTATGGCGACTTCTTTCAGTTGTGGGAGTTACTTTCTTTTCAAAGTTTGTCATATGCAATTGATTAACATGTGTGTTTTCATAACGTGTCTCAGTTTCACATTGTACATCTTTATCAACGATGAATGTAGTTTTTATACGATCTAATGCTTCTCCTAAAACAGTAATATAAATGTTATCTACATGAAAAACGAATAATACATACAATATACATGCATTATGATATTTACGCTCATTTTCATGAAGTATTAAATCATCAAAAAAAGCGATGTTTTGTATAAATAAATGAAATGAGTCTTCAATATCGGATGACCGAATAACAAAATCAGGATCACAAATTGCAAGATGGCATAAAAATCTGATGCCATGTCTCAATACTTTGTAATGAATTTTTTTAATATCAAACCAAAAATTACGATCCAACTTTTCTGAATATATTTCTGTCAGATGCTTCTCCATATTCTGTTTGTTACATTTCATCTGACATGTATGATCTTTGTAATTAATTCTCTTGAATATAAATTTTTTGGAAGCATGATATGAATCTTGCCATTCAGTATTATCGATTATATCTAATTTGTTCTCAGAACATTTCTTTAACATATTAATTATAAATCGTAATAGTTTCGTATAACAGTTGCAAGATTCTGAACTTTCACTTCTTAATAAATTATTCTTCTGTAGAAGATGCCATACAGATGATATTAATGCATACGTCATGTTTACTGCAGTGAAAAAGTCTGGGTAAAAATTCTCCACTTGTGCCATATAAATTTGTAAGACACAAGCATCTGAAAAAAAAAACACTTTATAATTAGGCATGTTCCTTTAAAAAATAAAATAGATTGTAAGAAAACGTGCGTATTTTCAGATTATTTACAAATGGCATAATATACCTGGTGTAAAGTGTAAAACTCCTTTCCATCTTTTTATCGTTATTAACTCTATTAAAATAATGATAATTAATATAAAAAAAAATTATTAAACATATCTGATATACTTACGCGAATTTGTGCAAAGTTTTGATACAAATACATTACATTTACTAAAGACCATTATAAAATTTGCTAATGAAACGTAACAAAGTGACAATGGCCTTGAAAATACAAGTTCTTTGAATATAAGATAAATATATTCTAATCTGGAAAACAAACGAATTTACATAAAATCTGTAAATATTAAAATAATCAACAAACAAGAATAATATTAATATACCCTTTATCACAATAACCCACTTTCTGTTGCACATTACACAGTAGTTTTATAATTGCATTTATAAGACCTGTAAATTGATGAGATCTCCTCTGCAAATAATATTTATCAATTAAAAATCATTATTTGATAAAAATTAATATTTTAAAGAATAAAATAATGTGTACTTACAACACGTTCTATTAAAGTGACACATTCCAGGATAATCTCGAGCATTTCAAATTCATAGCCCTTTTTTGACCATGTACTATAACGTGTCATTTGTTGCAGATAATGATTGTAACATTCATCACTGCGAGTGAGCAATTGTGACTTTCCTGCTATATAATTACTTAAGTATGATGACTCAATACTAATGTACGAAAGTATACCGAGCAATCTTCTAGCCTCGACACCACGTTCTCCTTCATGCCATGCATCTGCTTCACATTCAGATTTAATACATATGTTGTGATCTTTATAAACCATAGAAAAATATAAGTCATTCATATCCCGAATATCATCATTTTTCATAGCTTGAAAAATTGTTTCCAGAACTGTTATAACATTCAATATTAACTCTCTTGTAGTTAAAACCAGCTAAAACACATTATAAATATATATATATATACACACACACACACACACACATATACATACATATATATAAAACACATGCATATATACATGCATATGTACATGGAAGGAAGAGGGAGGGGGAGGGGGAGAGACAAATAAATCTAATATACTTTTATCATAACTAATTTCATTGTAATATTATACTTAATACTTAAAGAAATTTAAATATTAATATGTTTGTATACCTTATTCATTATGGGTATACATCTTTCTGATTCTATTTCTGTATTAACTCTCCTTTCAATGGCTGTAATTTCAAGTAAAACAAATTCTGTTGTCAATCTTTTTCCATTTACTGTAGTAACTATTGGTTTTACTAATTCTGGATTTTCTACAACATAAATAAAATCTGTAAATATTAAAATAATCACAACGATAATATTGATATATCTTTTATCACAATAACCCTACTTAATATAACTGTATTAACATAGTCCTGTAGAATAATTTCATGAACATTATTTACCAAAAATTCTAAATGTTTCTTCTTCTTGCAAAATGGGTAAATTTCTCCTACCAGTCTTTTCTATGACTTTAATATTAACAATAGATTTTTCTGGTAATGATGCTCCAAAGATTAATTCTGAAATTCTTGCAAGTGGAATATCTAAAAAATATTTTCAATATCACGAAATTATCGTAATAATATATCTTTTTTAGCTAGTTTTCTAATACACTCACAAGTATTATATGTCTTGAGTTGATAATCACTTTTCTTGTAGACATTAGCTTGTACATATGCTTCTTTCACTTTTAGATTCTTATTTATGTTTGTAGTCCTATTAAGTACATATGAATTATATATGTATACTTTGAGTGCTAATTTTAAAAATATCAAATAATTTTTACTTGTTTAAAACACTATCTTACCGATTTATTGGAGTGGTGTATTTACATTTATGAACAGAAGTGTTCATGTATAACATTTGTGGTTCTTTCAATTTAATATTCCCAGATTCTAACAATTTACAACGTTCCTGAAGATTTCCTATTTCTAGATCCTATATTGATACATAATGTTATCATTTACATTTATAATATCAATTTTGTAATATAACAAGCAAAAAATAAATCTACAGTGTAACTACGGCAACCTTTTCGATTTGTTTGAAATTTACATATTTTGTATATTTTGGATCAAGAAAAAGATTCTGAGAAAGAAAATCATCGCTTATGTTTTGTTTGTTTATAATTAATACTTAAAATACCACGTCGGTAAGTAAAGAAATGATAATTTATAAATAAATATTTTGCTTAGGATGTCATTATACTAGGTTTACCGTAATTAAATTTGAAATCAACATTTATGGCCCCCAACATTTGGTTAAAACAGAGAATACTCTGTAATTTATGCTTTAGAAAACAGTAGAAAGCTCAAATAGAGAGTAATCTCTGCTTTAATCAAATGTACAAACTGTTGGGGGACAAATATTTACCGTCGTATGGCTTTTGATTCTAATTTGATTGTATATCGTAACGGTTCTATTTCTCTTATTATTATAAATATTTACTTTTCAAATTACGGTAATTTTGTACCCTAAGCAAAATATACATAAATTACCGAGTCTATACATAAAAAACCGAGTCTATATTTCCTTACTTACCAATCGTGATATTTTAAGTATTAATTATAAACAAATAGAATGTGAATGGCGATTTTTTTCTCAGAAACTTTATGACTCAAAATATACAAAATATAAAAATTTCAAAAGAATCAGAGGGTGCCATTTTACTGCAGATTTGCCAAAAAATATACTCACTTGTAATTCTAATTGTGTCTTTAGTTGTTCTTTTTCTTTATAAATTTTGTTAATCTCTGATCTATGACGATTGGCTTGTTCCTCAATCAAACGCATCTTTTCTAATTTCTCATTTTCAATTCGTAACTGAGTTTGTTGTAGTTGCTGCCGTAAAAATGCAGTTTCACCATCTTTAGTTATAAAGTCATTTAATAATTTTTTGTTTTCAGTTTTTAATTTTTCTAATTCTTTATCATCTATAAATATAAAACAAATTAGAATACTTTATAATTATTCATATTTTTATAACAGTAGTATTACCTTGTACAATAAAGTTATTGTCTTTCTGAAAAGTTGAATTGTAATCTTTTTTATCTATTAATTTGTTTCTGAACTGAGAATAATTAATCTCTGTTATATCTTGACTCGTACCCTGTATATTCTTTTTTAGCAATCGTGAGTTAGGCTTTTCTATAGCCAATTTTGAACAAGATGTTTCATTATAAGCAATGGCAGTTGTTTTCTCTGGAAAGCTTGATTTCATTGAATTCAAATCATGTTCAAACAGTTTCAAATTATTTAGCAAGTTAGCTTCCTTAAAAGTAAAGATTTGAATTATAAATAAATTTTATAGTGCATTTTTAAACTAACCTTTCCTTAGTAATAATACCTGTACACAAGCTTGAGAGACGATCAGATCCATTTCCTCAATATCTTCTTCGTCGAAATCGTCACCCCAAAGATCATCATTCTGAGCATTCCTATTTGTAGGGATCTCTTCTTGTGTTTTGCGATATTCCAGATTCTTATTAGGATTGTCGAATTTCGCTCGTTTCGCAGGCAAACGATAATCATCCATGATTGTTTCTTCAGACCGTTTAAACATCGTAATACGAAACTATAAGATCGTAGTATAAAAAGCAAATGATAAAGCTTGGTAATTATACAGTTTAGGGGCCTCACGTCAAATATCGATGGAATTATGCTCAATCGCGTTTTTGCGTGAAACAAAAGAATCTGGCAGAAAAAAGTGTCGCTCTGCCCCGCGAAGTAAGATATTATTAGTTGCTTTCCATTTACATCAAAACTTAAATAATTCTCATTTGTGACGTCATAACTCAGTTAAATGCACGTTCTTTTTGCATGCTGGCAAGTGAGATTCAATTGAATTTTTATCCACAAGTGCTTTAATGAATCTAATAAACTCATATTAAGGTGGTCCTTTCGTGAGAACAAGTATTAGATAAGTACCTAAATTTGATATATGTTAAATATACAGTAATAAGGGACATGTGTACAAAAAATCAAGTGAGGTTACCGACACTTTACAAGAAATAAGTCATTCTAAATGTGCGTTCGCGGAGCGTGCCATTGGCTGCGATCCACTTGACGTTACAAATGCTTCCAAGTATTTCTCTTCTCCTTTCTTTGAATGAAGAAAGAAGAAGAAGAAGAACGCTTCAAAGCATTTGTAGCATCAAGTGGACCACAGCCATTGTCATTCTATCCTTGTTTACATCTAATGAACGAGAAAGATAGAATGATGCAAATCGCCACGGCCGAGGTTTTCAACGAATAATACATGTACTTAGCGATCAGATGAATACATTATTCATGTCTTAAAATATTCCCTGAAGTTTCCGGATTTCGTACATACCTTGAAAATAAGGGCTTGCCGAATGTTTTGCTCTGATATATGAGGTTAAATAAGTAGTGGATCCAATCGCATATTGCTTTACTCGTACATACTGTCATGCCTGACCTAACCTAAATCGAGTCCAACCGCACTACTATTGTGATATTTTTTTAATTAGTAAACAATTAAATACGATTAAATCGTGCGTGTAAAATCATGTTATATTATTATAATTATTGGGATGTTGTGTAATGTTTGTCACTGTTTGTTTTCAATTACCTCATGACGGACTGTTACTTGACTATTAACTGGGTCCGCGAAAGGACCACCTTAAAAGTGAGGCTATGGACCTGTATTATTATGCGATAGCTTTGTCACCAAAATAAGCAAATAAATACAAAATGACATATCTTACCTAAGTACAAAATACTCACATAATTGAGTAATAACTCAGATCACTTGAGTGTAAATGGAAAGCAACTATATAAACGTAAGTTGACAGGAATCAAGTTATGATTCCTGCCATACCAATCAATACTGATCAATACCAGAGTCAGAGAGAAGAATGAGAGTGGTCATGCCCGCGTTTTAGGTGGTCCCCGTCCACGAGCGCCTCTATGTGCACAAAACGTGCACATTGAACTACGTAGCCATGTCCACGAAAATTTCTGATGGGTAACGCGTTATGTGCACGCTCTATTGGTTCTGATCCGTGCTATGTGCACGATCTTTTGGTTCTGTTCCGTGCTATGTCCAAAGCGTCGGTAATGCATGATAATGCATGACACTTACCCGTAAAGCGGGTAGCGCACACTTCTGCATAACGCATAATACGTAAGCATAAGAAAATTGATTGGTCTATTTTCTTATGCTTGCACATTATGCGTTATGCAGAAGTGAGTGCTCCCCGCTTAATACTATACTACTATACCCGTAAAACATAATTATATGTATATCATACAGATTTCAAATATACATACCTATATATAAACGCACACATGTATTGTAAAATTTATTTTTGCGTTTATGATGTAATTTACAAAAGATCTGTTGTTTTCAATAATCTGTAATTTGAAAATGTACATTATGTTATATATATTTTTAGAAATTATTTTAATAAATTATTTTTATATTTTAATAATATATATTTTGTCTTCTTATAATTTTAATATTGCATTTTTATTAATATTTAAAAGCACGATAAAATTAATATTCAAAAATAATTATGAAAATAATATATTTCTTAAAAATTGATATTACCAAAATTTCAACAAAATTTTTAGTGAAAAATGCTAGCATGTCAAACAAGAATGCAAGTCTATAGGCAGTAACAACGATTATTTTATCTATATTTTGAAACGACTACAGTTTTACAAAACGCGTCGCTATAGCGAAACAAGTGAACTGCGCGCAAGTGAACATCTCGATAAAAATTGAGAGCCGTGTATGCTATGCTCAGTGCAACGGAGAGTCTCTCAGCAGTGTACAGTGCTATTTCGTTAATATAATTTTGCGAATTAGCGTTCTACATCGTAGTTATCAAACTACGTTTTTATTGATATTCTTTTATTTCTATTTAGTTATCATTTTATAGTATATATACTGCAGTCATATAAAGTTTATTTAGTTATACAAAGTTTAGTAAATAAAGTATAATAAAGTGTTCACAATGGAAACAGTTTATGATAAGTGTGCTTATAAAAATTGTCGCAACGGACGATATTCTACAGGGTCACATTTATTTAGGTTTCCATCAAAGGATGATGCAAGACAAAAATTATGGATACGCAATAGCGGTAAGTTTCGAATATTTTTTAACTTTTATTTTATTTATAAATCACGTTACAATAATATCAAGAGATACGGTAGCGTTTCGCGTCAAGTACACGCGAAGCGAGACCGCACCGTTTTTTACGCGAACGCATGAATTGCGAATACCCGAGATTTTGATATCTCAATAACGAGTGAACGGATCAAATTCTAAATAAGTAGGCTTGATCTATGCTAAGTAGCTTGGGTTCGAATTATATAATAAGTGTTTTTATTTTTTCGCTACGTTTGCTCTACGCGAGTGAAGATATTATACAATGCAAAATCTGAAATGTTAAATTTTACATTGAGAAACGTCATTGTTGTCACCGTACGGTTGTTTTTGCCTCTATAATGAATACCTGAAATTATTTAAACGCTGATTCTATGAAAAACTTATTTAAAGTTTTTGTAGAAAAAATATATAAATATGTGTAAAGGTAAAGGATTTGACGAAAAATTAAACTCTGACATAAAAGATTTATGTAAACAAGCGTTAAAAGAATATAGTTATAGAAATTGTTCATATTTTATTAGAAATGACTTACTATATATATGCATTGTCATTACATTTCATTTGATATTTCAAGTGCTTCTTTAAGCTTGACAAACAAAATCGAATCTGTTTATTATGAGCTAGTAAACACGCGGCGCCGTATTTTCGCGGCTTCCGCCTTTCTTTTTTTTACGTACACGTGCGCTCAACTTCGCACTTCGGTTGCCTTTGATAGAGAAGGACAGATTGATAGATAATCTTTTATTTCCTCCCTTTGTATGATGATCTGAGGACACTCAGTGTACAATCTCGAGTGTACAAATTCATGTTTAAGCAAATTTGGACGTGCGTACCGTCTCGGAATTATACAACGAGAAAGAATAGAATAAAGATCGTGTACTCTTCGACCTCTCTCTCTCTCTCTCTCTCTCTCTCTCTCTCTCTCTCTCTCTCTCTCTCTCTCTCTCTCTCTCTCTCTCTCTCTCTCTCTCTCTCTTTCTCTTTCTCTCTCTCTCTCTGGTGAGTACAACGTGCGTGTCTGTTTGCTGCTCCTGCTTTGATTGAACATTTCTCTGCCGCAAGCTGCCTCTGGGCAATTTTTGTTACAGGCACATAAGAGTTTTCGTTGCTTTTCACGAACAATAGATTAATATTCCGCCTGCTTGTTGCCTTTTCGGTGACAATTAAGTTTCCGGCAATCTAGCCTAACTCTTGGGCTCTGTTTTCATCGGGAGGTGAATTTCGCTGGTGCGCATGTGCGTGTCCACCTGTTCCACCTGTTCCATCCACACTGCTCTGCTCGCGTGCCTATGCGCTTTATCTTAAGTGGTCGATAAGGAAGAGCTCTCGACTTTATGGTAATAAGATATGAGTGAGTCGGCGAGTTACATATGTAAGCAGTGTAAAAAGGAAATTAAAAAGGAGTTAATTAGATGTATACCATGTGACAAGAGTTTTCATCGAGGCTGTCATAAACTTCATAAGGTGTATAACGCGGCGAATGAACTTATTAATTGTCCTGGAAAAACCGAGGTATGCATATTAAGAGATGGTAATAGTGGTGTAACTAGCTCGGCGGTGAAATCTTCAGCGCAGACGGAAGAAAAACAACAAGGAGGATCCAATATGGAGAAGAAGATAGACTGGTTGGTGTACAAGATAAATGATGAAATGGTTACCAAAAAGGAAATAAAAAACATAATAACAGATATTGTTAAATTTGAAGCAGACAAGTTGAAAAAGGAGATGGAAGAAATAGTTAGAGCTGAGAAAGACAGTTGGAGGAGGGAGATGGAAGATATGAGAAAGATGTTAGGAAACCTTCATAACAATGCTGTAGTTGATAGTTGCATTTCAAATGTGTCTTATGCAAACGCGCTCCAAAAAAATAAGAATAAGGCCGAGGCGATGATTATCGTAAAGCCAGCTGACGATGACGTTGCAGCAAGTGGAAACATCAACAAGAATGATAATTTAAACAATGTCAAAAGGAACATTAATGTTAAGGAGCTCGGAGTCGGAATCACGAGTATTAAAGAAAAAAATAATGGAACGGTTGTTGTTAAATGTAAGAATGTTGACGATAGAGAAAAATTGCAAAAAGATGTTGTCGAGAAAATTGGCGCAAAATTTAATGTTCAAATTCCTAAAACAAAAAAGAAATTCGTGAAACTCGTGTGGATTGATAAAGAGGAAGCGGCTTTATCAGATAAGGAAATTGTTGAGAGTATTATTGAACAAAATAATTTGAAGAATTGTTGCCAAAATGTTGAAATGAAAATTGTTAAGAGAATTGTGAATGACAAGAAAAATGACTTTAGCGTAATTATCGAAGTGAGCCCGGAACTGCGTAAGATGTTGTTATTCTTGGAAAAAGTCTGCCTTGGGTGGAAACAGTGCAAAGTAATTGACCACGCTAATATTGCAAGATGTTTCAAATGTTGCGGATATAACCACTATGCAAAAGAGTGTAAGAGAGAGATCGCATGCGGTAAATGTGGAGGTGCACATAACAGCAAAGATTGCGAAGCGACCGACTTAAAATGTACTAATTGTGCACACAAAAATAAGAAACAAAAAAATTTAGAGTTAATTGTTGACGATAAGCATAATGCGTTTGACAAGAATTGCCCAATTTATATAAAACTAGCTGAAAATGAGAAGAAAAGAGAGGAAGAAAAGATCTAACAACTACAGCAAAACGAAGTGTTATTACATTTAAACGCTCAAAGTTATTTAGCTCATAAAGACGAAATTGAAGAATTAATTATAAGTAAGAAACCAGTAGTTGTTTGTTTAACTGAAGCTCGAATAACAGAAGACATAAATGACTCTGAATTAGTAATTGAAAATTTTAATCACATTAGAGTAAACTCAGAAAATAAATTTACAGGCGGTATTCTTGTTTATTTTAGAAACGACTTGCGGTTTAAAATCATTAATAATAAAAACTATTTTTCTAATACGTGGAACTTAACGTTTTCAATTCACTTACTGAATGAAATAAATATTTCGGTCGTGTATCACTCACCTAGTGCGAGTGATGCACTTTTTATGGATATTTTGCAAGAAATTACTAGTGACTTTGCTGAAAATGGACAATTTATTTTACTTGGTGATTTCAATATAGACATTAGTAAAAATAGTTACTATTCAAATAAGCTTCAATTAATTATGGGTGAATTGGGACTTAAGAACTATGTCCCGACGTTTACACGCGTTACAAATAATTCACAAACAATGATTGATTTAGCTTATTCAAATGAATTTTTAAATTGCGACGTTTGGGATTCCCCAAGAATAACTGACCATGATATCCTAAGTATTAAATTGCCAAAAAAGCAACGTAACTTAAATAAGCAAAACTATTTTATTGGCAGAAATTATAAAAAATTTGACAATATTAAGTTTGCAGAAATTTTAACTAAGACGATTAATAAAATAGATAAATCTAAGGACAACAATGTAAATAGTATAGCTAATCATGTGATCGAATCAATTGAAGAAGCGTTAAACCAAGTAATACCTTTGACCAAATTTAAAGTAATTAACAAATGGCAAAGTAAAGAATGGTTTGATAACGAAATTAAAGGTTTAAAAAATAAGAAAAATAAGATTTATAAAATTGCTAAAGAAACTAAAGAAGACATTTATTGGATTGAGAGAGAGAGAGAGTTTAAGAAAATTAGAAATAAATTAACTAAATTAATTAAACAGAAGAAAAGAGAATACAACGACTCGAATATTGATAAAAATAAAAAGGATAGTAAAAAACTATGGAAGCATTCAAAACAAATTGTGAGTAAAAAACCAAAAAATAGTGTTAATAAAGTTCAATTTAATGATAAAATCTGTGATAAAGACAAAGATATAGCTGATAACTTTAATAAATTTTTTATTGACAGTATAACCGAAATTAACAATGCGATATTAAACTCTAGTCAAAATAATAATAATAACTGTGATATTTCATTAACTAATACTATAGATGATAATATAAAAGGTTGGCAAAATTTTGAAGAAGTTAATTCCAAAAACTTATTTGAAATTGTAAATAAATTAGAAAACAAAGCGTGTACAGAAGATGGAATTAACGCAGAAATAATTAAAAAAGCATGGCCTTATATTGATGATCAATTTGTTAAATTAGTAAATGTATCGTTACAAACTGGCATCTTTCCAGCTGAGTGGAAAAACTCAGTAATTACGCCTATCCAGAAGATACAAAATACTATAAAAGCTAGCGGATTTAGACCAATAAATGTACTGCCGACATTTGAAAAAATTCTTGAGACCGTAGTTCATAAGCAATTAATTAAGTATCTTGATAAAAATAATATCCTAGTGCCAGAGCAATCAGGTTTTCGTAAAAACCATTCTTGCGAGACCGCCTTGCAAAGTGTCTTGAATGAATGGAAAATTAGCTGTGATAAAAAACAAAAGACTGGAGTAACATTCCTTGATTTTAAAAGAGCTTTCGAGACTATTGACAGAAAAAAATTAATTGTTAAACTTAACAAATACGGGATAAAAAATAATGTACTTAAATGGTTTGAGAGTTATTTAACTGATAGAACTCAGCAAGTCAAATTTAACAATGTCACCTCATCAAAAAGAAGAACCATATATGGTGTTCCACAAGGCTCAATATTGGGCCCAATCCTTTTTTTAATTTATATTAATGATTTAAAGAAAGTATTAAAATATTGTAAATGTAAAATGTTCGCGGACGACACAATTGTATACTACAGTAGCTCTAACTCTATTGAAATTGAAAATAAAATTAATTATGATTTAAAAAATTTATCATTTTGGTTAAAAAATAATATGATAAGTTTGAATGTTGCAAAAACTAAATTCATCCTGGTAAGAGGTGTGCGGGCCTCTATGACAAGTGAAAAATGCAATATTAAAATTGAAGATAATAATATTGAGAACGTTGATAATATTAAATACCTTGGTATTATTATTGACAAACATTTAAACTTTAGCGAACACGTAAAGTACACAGTTAAAAAGATTTCAAAGAAAGTAAATTTTTTATTTAGAATCGGAGATTCAATCTCGCCACTAACTAGAACTATTATTTATAAAAGTATAATTGCTCCGCATTTTGACTATTGTTCTACAATTTTCTTAAACGTCGGCAAAACTGAACTTAATTTGTTACAAAAAGCGCAAAACCGAGCGATGCGTGCAATTATTAGATGTAGTAAGTTCACACCGATAAATCTAATGTTAAATGCGTTACATTTCTTTAATGTTCGACAAAGAATTGCGTTGAATACACTTATATTTGTACATAAAATGAAACTAAAAATAAGTCCGTCGTATCTTGCGGAAAGTTTAAAACTTGTGGGCGAGACCCACTCTTACAATACACGACAGCGCAATAATATTTGTATCTCAAAGCAAAATCAAACAAAATCACAACAAACACTAATGTACAACGGTTTTAAAATTTATAACGACTTACCTAATAATATAAAATCAATTGACAATGTTAATGCATTTAGAAGAAAAGCGAGTAAATATGTTAAAGAGGTGTATATGTGAGAGAATTGTACGAACTGTTAATCAAATATTTATTTATCATATTATTTATTTATTATATTATTTATTGAAATAATTGACCTGGTCTGGTTGGGTTTTTCTTGGGTTTCCCCAATCCTTGCAACAAATGTTGGACCACATGTAAATTCCCAAGCGACAATTAATAACATGTAAAATGTATATTGTTAAAGTAGCCGCTGAGGCTAAATAAACCGCATCAATCAATCAATCTCTCTCTCTCTCTCTCTCTCTCTCTCGTTTAATATTTGTAGCAAACAAAATTGAAAATAAAAACACTTAATGTAAAACAGAAAAACTCTAAATTATTAACATAACTTTGAATAATTTTAAACTAAAGATTATAAATTAACTTTCAAACACATAAACTATAAACATATTTTATTCCTATTCTTATCTTTCGCTTTAAAATACTCTATTACTGTTTTTAAATCTATACCTATATATTTTATTATTATATTGTATAATAATATAATAATATATATATATGGATGGTTAGATAGAAATAAAATTATAAAAAAAATATAAAGAAAATTAACAATTAGCTTAATAAATTAACAATTAATAATTAGGCGCAGGAGGGGCAGGCTCCGCCTGCGGCATAAAATAAAATTTAACTCTAAACCTATCTCTAAAAACTTAAAATTAAAATTTGGTCGAAATAAAGTTGGAGTTAGACTACATTTTTTATGCGGCGGAGGGGCTCTCCCTCTTACATATACATATATAGCTAACTGTTAATTTTCTCTACAATTTTGTTACTTTAGAATTTTATTTTTATTACATCGCGTCATGACTGTATCAATAAAACGTCAGCAACGCGTTGTGGCATTTTAACATTGCCAAAACACATTGTGAGCGTTTTTGAATAAAGTGTCACAATACAAATTTCGCGTTGTGGCCTTTTTGAATATGCTAGAACGCGTTGTAGTTAGTTTTTTCTTTCAGTGAACGTTTTCCGTCTTTGAGGCTAACATATATTACATATACATATATGTATACATATATGTATATGTATATAATCTGTCAAATGTAATTGTAATAATTATGACAATATGTCTTCACGTCATGAGATATTTTGTCAACACGTTTTTTTAAAATAATTTTTCTTGTTGGTTCAATTTACTAATAAAACAATATGAGAAACAAAAATACATTAACAATATAAATACTTAAAGAACGAAAGACAATCAAATTAAAAATTGTTATATAGGTATAAATTAGTACATAATTTTATGTCAAGTTAACATCAAAATATCAAAAAACAGTTTGTTTAACATAGCTTTTATCGAGTGCAATTAAATAAAATTTAATAATTGCAATAAAATAAATTTAATAAACTTACTTTACAAGATATTTTAATTACAATAAGCATTATGTAGAGCCATAAATCAGAGGTTGTTTAAAATAAATAGTACAATAAATATATAAATTCAAAGAATTAAAAATAGAATCAAAAATTAAATAATACGAAGACATACAATGTAAGTAATATTTAAATAAGTAGTCATAGTGGGGTTAAAAATAAAACGTAAATATGTATATATATAAGATCTATTTATTTATAGTTTTAATAAAGTCACTTGATAACCTATTGATAAAAATAATAAACATTGCATCTAAGTTTTCTCTTAGAATGTTTCTACCAATTGAAATTTGTAAATAAAGTCTATAATTAAATTTTTTAAGATGATTAATGTTTTATATGTACTTACAGAATATTTACAATTTATGTATTGCATTTCATATAACTTTATTTCATATTAAATTAGAAAAATGGACTGCTAATTCAGTTCGTCGTGCTGGTCTGTGTGCAGATCATTTTAATGCAAGTTTATTTAAAGGAGAAGATAAGAAAACATTAAAACGCGATGCAGTGCCAATCCGATTTAATGATTTGATTAGTTTGCAAGAAAACTCGCAGGCAGGTATGGAAGTAGAAGAAATGCAAAGAGCACAAGGAGAGCAAAACCAAATAAGAGAAATGACAGAAGTAGAAGAGATGCAAAGAGCACAAGGAGAGCAAAACCAAAGAAAAGAAATGATAGAAGTAGAAGATACATATAATAATGCAATTGCAGGAACATCATTTGATATCAATCAAAAAGATAAAGTAAATAATCAATTATTGCATCAGTTTAAACAAACTTATCATGCAGCAAAATTAAATTTTGACGAATCATTAGAACAAGAAGATATAACAGAATGGATGCATTTGGAACCTGTAAGATGTGAAAACACTGCTATGCATGACCGGCTAATGAGAGAAAATTGTGAAGAAGAAGAAAATAAGTCAGAAAAGATAATTAAGGATTTAAAATATGAAAATCGTCGTTTGCGTCGGACGATAAGAAATTAAATTTATGATATAGGTCAGACGAGGCAAAAATAAAGAAAAAGAAACAGCGACAAAAGTAAGACAACATGGAAATAGAAAAAGATGTAGAGGAAGGAAATGAAGGAATAGAGGAAGAGACAGAGGATGACGAGAAGAGAAAGAAAACATTAAAAAAAGAAAAAAGAGAGGAGGACGTTTTTTGAAGAAGAGAAATAAAATGTAAGTTATACACATGCTTCTATAATTTTTTTAATGCATGTTATTTTCATCACAGGAATGTGAAAATAATTTTTATTAGCACTTGATTCGCGAAGAACAATATGTATATCACGGCATTTTTTAATAATATTTTGAAATGCATATAGTTGCAAAAATAGTCAGATCAAAAAAATTCTAAGTTATTATACTTTCTCTTTTTTTTATCTCATTTAAAAATTAAAAGTAAAGACAGTGTATGTTTTAATATATGTTGGAAAATTTATTAAGAATTTAAAATTGATAATTGAATCTCAATAAATTTCAAATTTTTTCTCTAAATGACATTATTTTTCGACATAACACTTCTTGACGTTTTATATATTACGATAATGTATTATTTATTTTTTATATGTTTTATTTAGATATTCAAAAGCACGAGGAAGAGGCGAGTGGCGAGGCGGCCGAAGGCGAAGCGGGGGGCGAAACGGGGGGCGAAGTGGCGAATGGCGACCGTGGCGAAGCGGCGATTGTCGAGAATGCCGAGAATGCCGAGAGTGCCGCGGTGGCGGGTGGCGAGGCGGACGGGGTGGCGGAAGGCGTGGCGGGTGGCGAGGCGCGTGGCGAGGCGCGTAGCGAGGCGCGTCGCGAGGTGCGTCGCGAGGTGCGTCGCGAGGTGGGCGACAAGACGGGTGGCGATATGTAAACATTTATTTTTAAAATAATTATGTATCTTTATATGTATTTTTATATGTATTCTATATGCGTGTGTGTGAAAAATATATTTCTATAACTATATATATATATATGTATATATACATATATCTCTAAAATTATTATATTCCTTGTAACACGTACCGTATCTCATGCGGTTATTTTATAACATATGACTTCTGTCCTTGATTACGATGATATAAATATAACAGACTTTATTTGGTATTAATGGTTTCGGATTTACTCTTCCTCTTTTCTGCCTTTTTATAATTTAAAAAAAAATTATAAAGGATATACTTTATCTACACTTTATTCATCTGTTTATATATAATATATTCATTGACAATGTTTTCTTAATAAGATACTTTTTTGTTGGCATACATTATTAAATTAATAACAGGTAACATCATGTTTTATAATTTCGAGGTGCTTCACGAAGGATTATATTAGCTCTTTTATGTATAATTAATTCTACGAAAGCTAACGCTATAACGACCAATTTGTTCTTGAGAAACAGGACTTTGTGCATTGAATGTTTCTTAATTCGTTCCTATTTAACACTTTTGGTTCCTATGTTTTAATCAATATATGACTTCCTTATAGAAGCTTTCGCCGCATGTATTGTGTGAAAATAGCCTCATTATCTATTATAAGTCCATAGATTTTTTTATAATACATGCTGCCGAAGTATAAAGATATTGTTTGCTACAAACTCCTGTAGTGTCTACATTTGTAACAATATAAATAATATTTATATTAGATTTTTCGCTGTAGCGACGCGTTTTGTAAAACTGTAGTCGTTTCAAAATATAGATAAAATAATCGTTGTTACTGCCTATAGACTTGCATTCTTGTTTGACATGCTAGCATTTTTCACTAAAAATTTTGTTGAAATTTTGGTAATATCAATTTTTAAGAAATATATTATTTTCATAATTATTTTTGAATATTAATTTTATCGTGCTTTTAAATATTAATAAAAATGCAATATTAAAATTATAAGAAGACAAAATATATATTATTAAAATATAAAAATAATTTATTAAAATAATTTCTAAAAATATATATAACATAATGTACATTTTCAAATTACAGATTATTGAAAACAACAGATCTTTTGTAAATTACATCATAAACGCAAAAATAAATTTTACAATACATGTGTGCGTTTATATAGGTATGTATATTTGAAATCTGTATGATATACATATAATTATGTTTTACGGGTATAGTAGTATAGTATTAAGCGGGGAGCACTCACTTCTGCATAACGCATAATGTGCAAGCATAAGAAAATAGACCAATCAATTTTCTTATGCTTACGTATTATGCGTTATGCAGAAGTGTGCGCTACCCGCTTTACGGGTAAGTGTCATGCATTATCATGCATTACCGACGCTTTGGACACAGTATATACAGTAGCGCAACTCTCTGTCGGCACCTTTGATGTTAGTGTTGGCCAAAATGGAGTGCGCATGCGCGAAATAAAGCAGTATTCTGTTTCACTTCTTTCTTCATCATCTCTCTCCTTCCTACTCGTTCAGTCCATATTGAGGTTAATTTAACGCAGTTGGCGCGAGATACAACCGTGTCTGTTAGTTTCAATAAAAATTATGCAAAATTATTGTTAACAATGTACAATGTCATGCAATGCGCGCGTAAAAAAATGAAAGAAATTAAAATATTAAAAAATATTACATATATAATAGATGAATCCGTTAATGATGCAAAATAATGATATATAAAATATTAATATATGAAATATTATATACTAATAATTAAAATAATAACAGTATGTTATATAAATAAATAAATATATATATATATACTAGCTGGTTACCCGGGCTTCGCCCCGGAGGACACGCCCTGAAAGACATATTTAATGAGACACGCAAATAGATGATAGCGTATATTTACATTTAACGCCAATAGATTTCCGCATCACCCTTGAGGTACTATTATAAATGCGTTTTTTTTTTAGTGGTTTCCCCAGTAGGCCTATTCCACTGTAAAGAAATCCGTGCTTTCTTCCCGTATTTAATTACTTTAAATACATGTCTCTCACAGACATGGTATCTCTTACAGACATGGTGTCTCTTACAGATATGGTGTTTCTTACAGACATGGTGTCTTTTACTCTCTCACCTTTTTTAAAATTAGGTCATTTTTTCCATAAAAATTAGCAAAATTATATAAACCTCTTTCACACATGTTTTTCTCCTTATTTGTTTTCTCAAACAGGCATGATGTCTTTCACATACATGTTTTTCTCTCTCATGCGAACATTATATTTTTTATCATAATTTTTTTTTAAAAATGCTCCAAAAATATCTACAACCTTTTTTTTCTATTTTAGAACTTCTTTGTATACCACATTAGTGGTTCTCCCCTCAGGCGCTAGTATCACAAGACTGTTTGGTGAGCTCACTCTCGAACATGCCACATAGAACTGCCCATGTGAGAAACAGTCTTCACTTAAATCAATTCCTGCTACTTTTAACGACTGTCCCTGGGACTTGTTGATAGTCATCGCAAAACAAACTTTGATAGGAAACTGCAACCTCTTAAACTCAAAAAGATACTCTGACGATATTAGTGGTATGCGTGGTATAAATACCGTCTCTCCCCGTGCACATCCGGTGAATATTGTGGCCTCGATAACATTTCTATGTAGAGCCTTCACTTGAAGCCTTGTGCCATTGCAAAGTTTTGGCGGATTCAAATTTCTCAACAACATCACTGGTGCCCCCACTTTAAGAAAAAGCTTATGGGCTGGTAAGCCAGGAGGGTTCATTGTGTTAAGAAACTCTACTGGGTAGTTGACCGCGTCATCCGTATCTACCACCGAGTCCACAGATCTGTAATTCATTTCTCCTTCCTCGAATGATTTAAGAAGAATGTTATTAATGACACCAGCTTTATCATTCCTAGGGGTCAGAATGGCACGCTCGCACAGCCAATCCATAGATTTTTCTTTGATATCCGCAATATCAGGGTATATCTTATTAATAAGACTCTCTAGGCTTTTTACTACTAAACCTAGATTTGCAGGAATAATCACTTTTCCTTCCATCTCAGGATACTCTCTATCTCCAATTTTTAATAGTAGTTTTGAAAATTGCCCTGCAAAAACATCACCTTTCAAGTGTACCCTCATGTTTTTCCTGATAGAGATTTTCCTGATAAGGGACCACAAATGTGATTTCTTTACACACGCCTTAACTTCGTCTGCTCGAGTTCCCCTTGGCACTACTGGCAAAGTCTGTCTGAAATCTCCAGCAAGCAGCACGGTCACTCCCCCCATTACTCCATCGTTACCCCTAATATCTTTGAGGGTTGTGCTCAATGCCTCAAAACCCCCCTTATGTGCCATGGTACTTTCATCCCAAACAATGAGCTTACAATCCCGTAGTACTTTAGCCATGTTACTTTGTTTTGAAATATTGCACAGAGGTATTTCTGTTTGAATTAAATTCAGAGGAAGCTTAAAAGCAGCGTGAGCGGTCCTCCCTCCCTCCAACAAAGTAGCAGCGATACCTGACGATGCAACAGCCAAGGCAATTCCACGTTCTCTCCTTACCCTCGCCAGAAGTAAGTTGATGAGGAAGGTTTTCCCAGTACCACCTGGAGCATCTAAGAAAAATACCTGACCATCTCCTGACTCTACGCTACTAAGAACCTGCCGATAGACAGCGAGTTGCTCATCTGTTAATAAACCCTCGTTATTCAATACCACTTCTTCCAAGGCATTTACATCGTAGTTTGTCTCCCTCAAATAGTCTCTGTTCCCCAATACCTCTCCAAACCTTTTTGGCTGAGGCAGGCCATACTGTTCCAACTCCTGTCCTCCCAAAGACATCACTGCGTCCTCAATCATTACCAGGCATCTGTTGTACACCTCATCTATCATGTTCTGCGCACTACCTTTCAACTCTCTCTCTACCTGTCGCATAATATCCTCTGAGAAGCTGTCTTTGTACTTTTCCCAAAGACTCAGAGGTTCACAAAGTTGGCAAAATGCCAACATCACTGTGAAAAGCTCCCTCAGCTTTAAAGGTGAATCACATAATGCAGCTTCCTCCAAGGTATTGTCCCATTGCTTGTCATCTTCCAATAAACCTAATGCCTTGCATGTAGACTGGAATGTGGAACAGAGGACACCATTCACAGTCCTCAGATCTAAAAAAGACGTTGGACCTCGAATCTCATGTAGCAACAAACGCAGATAATAACACTCAGTGTTGTTTGGATGGATGGTATACACTCTTCCCAGTACGTGGTCCTTCTTTATTCCTGACCAACCATCCACATCTTTCCCCCTCTTTCTTCTCTCGAACTTATTATTTTTCCACACATAGTATGAAGGAACCTCATAGTACAGGAGAGTTTTTGCAAATTCGTCAGTTTTGCAAAGTTCAAAAAAAGCCAATAGTGTTGTCTGAGGTGGGTTATTCATCCTCTCAATTAAGTTTGTAGAGTTGAAGTACACACGCTGACCATTTTCAAGGTGAACATTGAGATGGAAGACAGAGGGGTACCTCTCATGTATTGGGAACGCCAAGATTCTCCAAACCGCCTCTGAGCTACTGATGTACCGCCCACTCTCGTACATCTTCACCTCATCCTTCTCACTCTCCAGGGCAAAAACCGCCTGGTCACTTCCCTTGTTCACGTACTTGCAAATGTATTTAATAGACTTTACAGAATTGCATAATTCCACATTAATATGAGCATTAAAAATACGTAACAATACAGGGTTGTACGGCACCACCCAACGATTGTCCAGTTCTATTCCATTGATTTCTACGGTGTATCCACCATTAGCTGAAGACCTCCTCCGATACTGTGGGTATCCATCGCCTCCTGTCTGAGTGTCATTTTGAAATATTCGCGGATACCTCTTACTGCAGCTACCATCTTTCATGCAAGGCGAATTGTGGTTTAAGCCCCCGCATGGACCATGAATCATGTTGGCTTTAACGATATTGTGTAGAAGAGAGTCTTTTAAAGGATTAGGTATTTCCGCACAGATGACTTTGTCGATCATATCAGAGAAGATGCGCTGCTCTAGCCACAGCAATATGTGTATGTGAGGCAGACCTCGCTTTTGCCACTCCACAGAGTACATATAGCAACACACTTTTCCAAACAGACTACCTTTATTCAATAGAGCCATCATTTTCTTCACCTTAAGATGAAATACCCTTGCTATAATGTCGTGTCGATCGTGAGTTTTTTGCCCAGGCAATAATGCATCTGTTATATCCTTCCACTTTGGATTACAGGTAAAAGTGATAAACAAATCAGGACGGCCGTGGTAGCGAACGTATGTCATTGCGTCTTGTGTCCGCTCATGCATGTAGCGAGGTCCTCCAGTGAAAGATGACGGAAGCACCACCATTTTACCCAGCTGAGAAACGTCAGCATCCTGCCTTCCCACGGCATCCCTCAGGTGAATGTAGCTTTCTGCCCTAAGCTGCGCCTGGTTGTTCCTAATATAGTTCAACCTTTCTGTCTCTATTTTGGCGTACATGTCAACCAGAAACTGACTAAAAAGAGAACGGAAGTACACTAAGTGGTTAACTTCCCCTTCTCTAATCATAATTCGATATGAGTAAAAGCTCGCTGCGGAAACTAAATTCTTATGTTGCAACTTGGTCTGATGGTCTCGCTGAGGAATGGCAATCGAGTATCCATCCTCGCCACGGCAAAACATGAGCGGGTACTGCAAGGCGTCGTACGACCGGTGGACCTCGCTGATGCGCCGCAGTTTGTTATCGTGGCTCTGCAGCACGATGTCTCGCTTGTTGAATTCCTGACCCACAATCACCAGAGCTACCTCATTTGCTATTGGTGCGTTAAAGCAACCTCTATGAGCGTCATCTGGTTTTCTGTCTGCATGGATAACAACTTCAAACTTTTTGCAATTTGGAGATACCTTATCCAAAGTGGTTTTCAGGTCCTTTATATAGGTGTTGACGTCATGTAGCATTCTCTGTAGTTCTTTGACTAATCCCTGTTTGACATCTGAAAAATTGCTACATCTTAAACGCACTTCCCTGTCATCCTCTCCCACAAAATAAATTTGAAGAAATTGAGCTTCCTGTTCAGGTAATGGCAGCAGACTTCCTACCAAGTGATATACCTGCCCCTGAACTTTAAAGGTCGGTATAAAGCCATCTTGTAGAACCTGCTTACCGCCGAATGATGTCATACTAAAGCAACCATTGTACTTTCTAATATTGTTCATAAAGTGAACGTGCTCTGGATGTCTGCCCATTACCAAACTATATAGAGGCTCGGGCAGAGGTTCTAAGGGTGCAAGTTGCACCTTTCCAGCGCTGCAACACATGCCAGGGGATTCTTCCTGCCATTTAAGAGCATTGCAATATTTGCACTTGTGACTCATGGTTCCCAAAGCTATAGTGCTCTCTGTCTCATAAGCCACGTCTGGATCATATGCCATACCTGAATGAGCTTTAACCGTCCACGGAAGTATTCGCCTTTCTACTCTTCTTCCAGGATTACTTTGTTCATATCGAGACTCTGCCTCTCTGTGCACCTCAGGATTATTTTTTTGGTACCTAGTCACTGCTGTTCTGTGCATTTCTGGATTTTTTTGTTGGTACCTAGTCACTGCTATTCTGTGCATTTCTGGATTTTTTTGTTGGTACCTAGTCACTGCTGTTCTGTGCATTTCTGGATTTTTTTGTTGATACCTAGTCACTGCTGTTCTGTGCATTTCTGGATTTTTTTGTTGGTACCTAGTCACTGCTGTTCTGTGCATTTCTGGATTTTTTTGTTGATACCTAGTCACTGCTGTTCTGTGCATTTCTGGATTTTTTTGTTGGTACCTAGTCACTGCTGTTCTGTGCATTTCTGGATTTTTTTGTTGGTACCTAGTCACTGCTGTTCTGTGCATTTCTGGATTTTTTTGTTGATACCTAGTCACTGCTGTTCTGTGCATTTCTGGATTTTTTTGTTGGTACCTAGTCACTGCTGTTCTGTGCATTTCTGGATTTTTTTGTTGGTACCTAGTCACTGCTGTTCTGTGCATTTCTGGATTTTTTTGTTGATACCTAGTCACTGCTGTTCTGTGCATTTCTGGATTTTTTTGTTGATACCTAGTCACCGCTGTTCTGTGCATTTCTGGATTTTTTTGTTGGTACCTAGTCACTGCTGTTCTGTGCACCTCAGGGTTATTCTGTGCATATTTTTTGGACGCATTTATAAGTTGCTTCCTCCTTTTGACATTAGTGTATCTCTTTCGTCGTTTTACATGAGCCTCATTAGGAATAGGAATAAGTATATGCTTTGAGAGGTGTGAGTTTGAGTCAGGCTGAGAGAAGGACGGTTTGTTGTTCTCTTCATCAGGTTTACGTTGTTCGTACGCATCAAAATGTCCCTTAGAAATATCTTGTGTGAAACGTATTCTCCTAACAGGGTTACCTTCCTCACCGAAACTCTCATAGAGCTTACCATTACGGTAAACCTCAAAAACAAACCCGAAAAGTTGCCCAGCCGCCACCAACTCGCATAAACCACCATAAGTAAAGGGTTTCGACATTTCATCGAGATACTCGCTAGAACTATTGTAATTGTTCCCCAAGCTGTCGTGGGACATAATTGAAAATTCCTCCCAATTATCCACCACATGACTCACGATTATCTCACGCACATCCCTCGCCATTAACTGTGTGTTATACATGAGATAGGAGAGGGCCCGGAAAAGGCAAGCTCCATCCCCTATAATGGGGACAATAGTGTAAGGTACCATCTCCCCATTAACATTTAAAAAATCGATTGCCATCCCGATTTAATTAAAAGTGACAAAGCGCTCTCAAAAATTAAATAATTAAAAGTGACAAAAGCGCTCTCAAAAATTAAATTATTTTTCCTTAAATCTATATCTATAAAGAAAAGATATTTAACGGCAGGAAAAGGGTCAATAAATCTAAATCGATACTATTGCCTTTCCTTCTTTATTAGAAACTAACTAATTACCTGATTAACTGCAAACACGAAATTAACGTAAAAGATACTTTACAGTTTTCTCCTTCTCTCTCTTTCTCTTTCTCTTTCTCCCTCTCTCTCTCTCTCTCTCTCTCTCTCTCTCTCTCTCTCTCTCTGTCTTTCTCTCTTTCTTTTTCTGTCTGTCTAAATTAAACAGATAACGATTATTAAAACATAATAATTTCAGGAATGTAAATATTATGTTAAGCTATGACAACAATTCTAATAATTAAATATAGTATGTTGAATCATAATATTTACATAAATAAAAATTCACAAACGAAATACCCTCTAGGTGCACCAACCAACAATGGCTAGGTATCAACAAAATAACCTTCTTATTAAAACGTAATAATTTCATGATTTTCAATATTATGTTGTTATGATAGTAAGTTACTGAATTAAATATAGTATGTTGAAACATAATAATTAAAGGAATAGAAATTCACAAATTAATCTATCTATATCTATATCCAGTTTCATTGCTTAAAATAATACAGATAATAATTTATGATTTCTTTAAAGTAAATTTTAAAATATATGTTATATTTATTTTATCGGTTTAGATTTATTGGCCCTTTTCCTGCCGTTAAATATCTTTGCTTTATAGATATAGATTTTTAAAAAAGTAATTTAAAAAAAAAAAGTAATAACTCTCTCTCTCTCTCTCTCTCTCTGTTTATTTTTCTCTCTCTTTCTTTCTTTCATTAATTTTATTAATTATGCAAATCTATCTCAAATAAATATATTTTACTCTTTATTAAATGTATGCTTTTTTAATGGTTAACATTAATAAAAATGTCCCAAATTATTTAAGTTTTCATCTTTTAAATTTACCACGTATATAACTTTACCTGTTTAAAAAATTTTTCTCTTCGTCTTTCTCTTCTTCAAAAAATACAGTTCCTCTAATAGTTTTACTTTAAAAAATTATCTTTCAATCTCACTTTCGAATAATTTATTTCTTCTTCCTTCCTTCCAATTCGACTCTCAATATCTTTAAAGAATAAAGAAAACTATATAAAGGCTATAATAAACGTTCATACATACACACAAACACACACACACACTCTCTCTCTCTCTCTTTTTCTCTCTCTAACATTAATTACGTTTTTTTTATAAATTTCCTGTCTTTCAAAACATATTACCACTTACTCTGTTCTCTCCCTTCCTTTCGTCTTCTTCTTCTCCTTACAAAGACACTATCTCCCTCTCTTTCTCTCTCTCTCTCTCTCTCTCTCTCTCTCTCTCTCTCTCTCTCTCTCTCTCTCGAACTTTCTTCAGCAATGATTACGTTAAGTTTTTTAAATTTGTAGTGTTCGAGGCAAACCTCGCAAGATGATAAATATATTTGAAGCATGCCACATATAAAACAGAAGAATGAGTTATCAATTATTTCCATTTATATAAGTGAATACATTGCTTAATTAAATTCGAGATATTCAATTAAAAAGATTTTAAAGAAATGATATATTTTTATAAAATAAAATTTAATTTATTTAACTTTTGATATTAAATTTTTTTTCCTCAGAACTCTGGTGTAAATATTAAATTTTTTGAAATATTTTCTCCTGGAATTAATGTTGGACATATTGATCATTTTCTAAAATCAAAAAATATTTTCATAAAAAATAAAGTTTTTTCTGGACGTTGATGAGTCAGTCAGTCAGGACAGTCGTGAAAACACATTTTACCCCTTTTCACCCCCTTATTTCTTCAGTCAGTCAGGACAGTCATACTTTTGGTAAAAATTATTTGAAAAAATTTCGATACCGGCTTCCAAAAAATCGGTAACGAAAAATTATACATTTCACAGTACTCCTCGGAAAATAATTGAAAAAATTTTGATACCGGCTTCCAAAAGATCGGTAACGAAAAATTATACATTTCATAGTAGAAAAATTATACATTTCATAGTACTCCTCGGAAAATTCTATCCCTGTTTGATCTATAATTTGTTGAGATTTGATCAATTATTTTTCGAAAAATAGGAAAAATTAAAAAAATCGGTTTCCAGAAAATCGATAACAAAAAACTATACACATAGTGGCACTCCCCGGAAAATTCTACCCCTATTTCATATACTTTTGGTAAAAATTCGGTTCAGGGGTTTGGGCTGGGCGTTGATGAGTCAGTCAGTCAGTCAGTCAAAACAATCGTGAAAAAAACACATTTTACCTCTTTTCACCCCCTTAGGGGTGGAATTTCTAAAAATCCTTTCTTAGTGGATGCTTACGTCATGAGAGGAATACACCCTCCAAATTTCAAGTCTCTAGGTTCAGGGGTTTGGCCTGGGCGTTGATGAGTCAGTCAGTCAGTCAGTCAATCAGTCAGTCAGTCAGTCAGTCAGTCAGTCAGTCAGTCAGGACATCTTCCTTTATAGATATAGATATATATATATATATATATTATATGATAAGTCAGGAATAAATGTAAAATATAAGTATATAACATATATAATATATAAAATAATTTTCTCGCATAAAAGTATACACACAAAGAAATTATGTAAACATTTTAAATTAATATAACACTTTTTAGTTTAAATGTATACATTTATATATTTTTATAAAATATGTCACATTTTACAATATATTATTTATTAAATATATTATACATTTTGTGTGTGTGTGTGTGTGTGTGTGTGTGTGTGTGTGTAGTAATATAAACTCAATTTTTTAATGATACAATAGTATGTGGTCAATATATATTGATAAAATTTTTACATTTTATTTTATAACATATATGTAGATAAATTTTTACAAATAATGAATATATATTATTGAAAACTTTACTGATAATGCTAAGCTATTGCGCAAAAGAAATTGCATTAATAATATTAAAAACTTATTAATATTAAAAACTAAATATATGTATAATTCGCGCATTGTAATACTAATAAAATACATAAACTTCTTCAGTTTTTTGAGTTATGTGTTAATTTAAATTCAATTTTTCTAATATTTTTATAATAAATGCAAAAATAGCTTACATATTATTATTTTCATTTTCCATTGATATTACATCTGTTGATACTGTAGAAGCTGTAGTACACTGCTGTAAAATATTATATTTTTTATTATTTTATATTACTATCAAAAATATTTTTAAGTATCAAAACTTGATTTTTCCAAATAAAGAGTAATTAAAACTAATATAAATGAAAACTTACTTATTATTGGTAAACTCTAAACATCTTGTTGGTACAGCATCTGGATGAAGGCGAGCTCGACTTTTGACAATTTTATACTGATTTTCTTCAAAATGTACATGACACAATCCACAATTGCGGTGAGCATACTCGGGGCCTTTTGGTATTAAATCCAATCTTCTGCATGCTTGAACCCATGCCAACCACCTGTGTATGTCAGAATAATTAATTAAACTACGCAAATAATGAAATAATGATGTAAACAATTATTAAAATAGTATTGTACCTATCATGTTCTTTTGGAAAAAGGAAGAAGTGTCGTTTTTCCACATTTATGGTGCTCATACATCCTGTCACTGCACACCAATGACTTTCTTTTTTAACGCCTTTAATAGTTTTTTCCATTTTCTAATTCCTTCTCGTAGCAAAAAATCTGAAACAAAGCTAAGATCAAAGTGCTTTCAAAGAAAAGGAAACCTGTATAAAATTTATACAGGTTAACTTTCCTTTCTATACTTCCAATACACAAATCACTTCACAATCACTTCACAAATCTCTTCACAATCACACACTTTACAATCACACAATTTACACAATTTTTTTCCGACTTTTATCAAGTCACTCTATAGCTGTCTATAGCACTTTAACGCCTTAGGCATTTAAATGTGCCTCTAAATCCGTTAGAAAAGGAAAGACAGTAAGAAGAAAAGAGACAGAAATAGTGCTTTATTTCGCGCATGCGCAATCTGTTTTGGCCAACACGAAATCAGAGGAGTTGCGCTACTGTATATACTGTGCTTTGGACATAGCACGGAACAGAACCAAAAGATCGTGCACATAGCACGGATCAGAACCAATAGAGCGTGCACATAACGCGTTACCCATCAGAAATTTTCGTGGACATGGCTACGTAGTTCAATGTGCACGTTTTGTGCACATAGAGGCGCTCGTGGACGGAAACCACCTAAAACGCGGGCATGACCACTCTCATTCTTCTCTCTGTCAATACTAATAAAGGCCATCGCACACAAAATGCATAGCTTAGCATAAGGTAGAGTCCTATATTAGTAGAGATAGAGGCCTAGATAATCAGAGAAGCGACATTGAGGGCACGCTTGCTGATTGGCTGACCGCGGCACCAATCAAAACCGAGGCTATCGGGCCCGCAGCTGATTCCGTGTGTATGTATGTGTGCAAAGTAACGTGTTACATTAGGTTAGGTGAGTGAAAAAGATTAATATATTTTTAATATTATTAAGAAAAGAATTGTAGACATTCGTAAAGTTGTTGGTTGTCAAAAAGAACTCTCTGTTGCTTTAGTCGTGCAAAATATAAATTTATTCCAATAAAGAATCTTACAAAATACTTAACTGAGTTATTTATTCGCACAATGCTTGTTTTTGCACATGTGGCATAACATTCACATGATATATAACAAAGATACTGGCATTTTTTTGCAAAATGTGGACGTCATCGAATTTTTAGATTCTTGTCTTATTCGCATGATTTATATATAATTATTATTGCCTATTTTGTAAACATGATTATAAAACTCGTAATCAGAAAAATATTACAAATAATGTGATACAATAAACACAAGTGTTTAGGTCTATTTCCTTGTTTTACACTTCTTGGAACTACATTTAGTAGCAGCAGAGTGTAACTTGCGCAATGCCTTCTCCATTTTGGCAATCTTACTGAACATCTTACATAATTGCTGCAAGCCTAAGTCACGTTCAACTCTCAAGTCTTGAATAACTTGTGATGCTTTTATAACACAAATAAAAATTTTGATTAACATTTTATACAATTGTAAGCACATGACATTGAGTACGTTCAGGAAACAACGGATCAAGTTCTAAGTAGGCTTGATCGATAGCTTGGGGTCGATTTATATTAATACTGATCTTTGCAGAATATTCATTTGATACTTGAACAGAAGGAGTATCAGTCTCGTTACACTGTTTTTCCATTTTTATTTAATGAACTGGTTCCTAGACATTGAACAAAACAAATGTCACATTATGATAATAACATTACTTACTTTATCATTTCAATAAGATATAAGTAAAAGTACTAGAGTAGGCGTCAGCGAAATAAATCATTTTTTTTTCTTACTCTTACTTCAGTACGCTTGTAAGCGTAAGAGCTGAAGTGGACTAAGAAATAAAAATAATTTATTTTGCTTACGCCTTTATTTTAGTTTTATTTTCTACTTACTTCTCACTTCTTACGCCTAATTCTTACTCCGTGTATTGTAGACGACGCTTCAGAGGTTAGTTTTTTCACAAGCGATCAGCTGCGGGCCCGATGGGAACCATGGTGGGAGTATAGGACTCTAGGTGGGGGTAGAGTTGTCGCTTCTCTGATTATCTAGGCCTCTAAGTAGAGAGACGCAAACTTGTTCCTCCTTCTGATTGGTCGGTTATAGACCAATAGACAGCAAGGCGTACGATCACAAGATGGCGACGGCGGCAGAGTGGGAATGTCCGCATTATACAACTGACAGTGTTGACTAAAGTTTATAAATACATATATATTATTATTTCTTGTGATCAAGATAAGTAGAAATATCTTTTCTGTGTTGTTAAATAACTGCATTGGAAACTTTACTGACATTGTGGGTTGCTTATTTGTACCCTGCACACATATATGCAGCCTAATCTTTTCATCCGTGTCGGATTCTCATTGGGTGCGTTCAGCCGATACTCCGCTAGCCTAGCAATCGCGAGCAGTCGCTCGTTTGGTAGCGGTTTTGATTTGCAACCGCCGCTTAGCGCTATCGAAGTATCGGCTGGACTGCTCTTAGCGGTTGGTAGCGGTCGCCATCTTTTTGTAAGTCGAACCTGTCGAACATAACCGCGAATATCTCGTTGTGCGACGACGACGACGATCTTGTACTCACAAACAATACGCGTAACGAGCTCGAGAGCGACGACAAGAGCCTGCAGGAATATTGATAGAGAACGAGCTGGCGCTGAGGATCTGCTTGAGCAGCACCGACGACGAAGCCGTCGAGGAAACCGAGAACGTCGTCATCCAACCGAAGACGATCAAGAGGATCGTCCTGGACCGCTGGCAGGATCCCGTCGACGTTAACGCGCAATTCACAGCGGCCGAGAGCGAACATTATAGCGATCTCCTAGACGTACCGAGCTCCCAATCATTCCATAACCAGTATGGAAAATATTGATAATTTGGTTTTATATGAATTATTGAATGATGATGATGATGATGAAGATGAGGTCGAAGATTTATTCATTCCTGTTATAAATGGCCAAGGTAAGGAAGTAAAATAATAATGATCGTATTGTTTGTGAGTACAAGATCGTCGTCGTCGTCGCACAACGAGATAATTCACGGTTATGTTCGACTTACAAAAAGATGGCGACCGCTACCAACCGCTAACAACCGCTAACTACTAGCGCTTCTGTCCAGCCAAATTTTTCCGTAGCAAATGGTAGCAAAGCGCTCGCTGCTTACATGCGCTAGGCTAGCGGAGTATCGGCTGAACGCACCAATTATAATTCGTTTATTTGATCTATTTCAGATGAGGCACTGTTCAGTTAGTGGCTGTAATGTAAAGGAAAAGCAAGGCCTTATATTGTTTAAATTTCCAAAAGAACCAAAACGGCGTGCAAAATAGATTTCATTAATGAACCGTCCAAATTGGCAACCTTATGCAAATAGCACAGTTTGCGAAGTATGCATCACTATGTGTTTCTACTGCTGTTAATAAATTTTCTGTTAATAAATTAATCGTACCTTTTTTTCAATGTTTAGATGCATTTTGGCTATATGCAGAGTATATTATTTATGTTATGCTCTTTGGCAGGGTATTTTTATTTTATTTTTATTTTTACATATTTTAAGATTGATAAACCACTAATGTAAATTTACATAAAATAAAGAATATATTGTGAAAATAATAATTCATTTTAAAATTCGAACAATTATACAATTTTATATGTATATGTTGTGACGTTGCGGCCCGCCGCTTCGTGGCAGCGCCCCGCCGCCGTCACAAGGCGCGGAAATTTGCGCCCAGGGACGAGCCAGAGAGGCGACGACGAGATCTCCAGAGGCCAAAAAGTCGATATCGTTTCCGCGTTTTGACTATTCTTTTATTTTCATGTGTAATTATAATGCGCGCGGCGCCTCACCCACACCACGGCGAATCTTCGAGGGAGTACCGATAACGAAAAAGGTCCGGGAGGACCAAGGACCGAGGAGGGGTGGCGAAAGCGGAAACTACAGGGATCACGGGCGGCGAGAGCAACGCGGCAGGCGTGCGGCGAAAGGGGCAGCGATGGACAAGGCCGCCGATAGCGGGGCCCCAGGTACCGGGGAAAACCCGGCCTCAGCAATCTGCCTCCACGGAATACCGGCTCGCGGGGTGACTGATGACCGCCCCGAGGGCAACCGGAGGCACACCGGCCAGAACAAAGTCCAGTCCGCTGCCCAGGGACAAATTGAAGAAGTCGCTACGCCGCCGAGGGACCGTTGCGCGCCCCCGAAGAATCCACCTTACGACGATCCTGGTTAGAATATCGCGCGAGCTTGCAAGCTCGCTCTCGATTGGTTGGCACGCCCCTATGGAAGGGGGTGCCGCATCGATTCCGTTATCGAGCGAATCTAGCGAGACACTCTCAGGGTAGCGTTCCAAAATTCACTCTGGGTAACTAAAATCTATAGTTTACGTCACGTACACTGTAGCATTTTAGTTAACTAGAGTGAATTTTGGAACGCAGCTCTGTCGTCCGTCGGCGAGTCCGAACGTTCTTCTTAAACTACGCGATAGCCGCCCCGAGTCGGGAAAATCGGTTACGCTGCGACGATCCTCTGTACGAGGTGACAGCGAGGAACCCTACGAGGAGACATCACATCGGTGAGGTGGCCCGCAGTAATTAATATCGGGATGTAAAGCCACGACGCCGCCCTCCGGTGCACGCTCTTGTCCGGGAAAACGTTGTAACATCGCGACGCGCACGGTCCCTGGAGACCGCGTATCGAATGGCGATCGACAGCGAGAGCGAAGGGCCTCGGGATGGTAAGTATCGTGGCCGCGGAATTGAAATAAAGACGCGATTGCGAGCCTCTGGAGATCGCGATAGATTTGTGGCGAAATCTGGGTAAATCTGAAGAATAGTGGCCTCCTCACCGATTTTGTTCAACTTGGACTTAATCGACGCGTTTTTGCACGAAACGACCGAATCTGGCAGAAAAAAGTGTCGCTCTGCCCCGCGAAGCGAGATATTAACGGTTAAAGTTGACGACTATCAGGTTATGATTCCTGTCATACCGACGCGATGTAGCGACTGGTAGCGACCACGAACATGCCCTGTGGCCGCACGCGCATGCAAAAGAAGGTCACGTGACAACTGTCTGCTTGGTAAGTACATACATATTTATGTGTACTTTTCACATACCAACTATTCTCTGCTTTAACAAATTATTTATGTTTCGTTAACTTAAACGCTTAATATTTGTAACAGAAATAATTTGTTAAAGCAGAGAATAGTTGGTGTATGAATAGTACATGTAAATATCATTTCAAATTATGTTACACTTCTGACTTATACCAACCAAACAGTTGTCACGTGATCTGCTGCATGCGCGTGCGGCCACTGAGCATGCGCGTGTGGCCGCAGGGCATGATCGTAGTCGCTGCATCTCGTCGGTATGACAGGAATCATAACCTGATTCCTGTCAACTTTAACCGTTAGTATCTCGCTTCGCAGGGCAGAGCGACACTTTTTTCTGCCAGATTCGGTCGTTTCGTGCAAAAACGCGTCGATTAAGCCCAAGTTGAACGAAATCGGTGAGGAGGCCACTATTCTTCAGATTTACCAAATTTTACTTCATTTTTACATTCAAGCACACTACACTTCATTTTTCACTTGAAATATGCAAAGACAGAGGAAATATCGTGTAAACATTACAGGCTTTATTTACGGTTATGTCTATCTCACGGATGTGCTCACAGATACACCACACATACATGTATATTGAGTTAGTGTTGGTGACGCCGCCATGACAGGACTGGACGCCATGGCGCCATCTGCCCCGAGTTTTACACCAAACATTCCTAATTGACGCCAGCGTCAATTGAAATTCATGAAAAGGAAAACAGCGTCAAAATTTCGGCGTCTTCGCGCTGCTTTGGCTTTGACGCTTAAAGCTGAGAAAATCCAGCATTCTTTGCTTGACGCTAGCGTCAGATCGAAATCACGTGATCTCGCGATACGCTGAAACGAGCGTCCCATGAATTCGCACCTTTAAAGTCAACTTTCCGTCGACTTTTATGAGTCGACTTCTAGTCGACTTCTAAAAATGACGGAAAGTTGACTAAGTCGACTTCTAAATAGTCCACTTTTAAAAAAGGCGTGTTAACTGATGAGTGAATATCGTTTGTATCAAAAAATTGAAGCCTCTTTTCCGCGATGCCGATTGGTTATCTCGATTGATTGCCGCGCCATAGCTTTGCTTCATCCCGTGAGGGACTGTCATTGCGAAGTGTTGCGAAGTGTGGCGAATTTCGTGCGTGTAGTGCGTCTGAGTGCGTCGTGTGTGTTGTGATGTGACAGCTCGCGTCGTGTCGCGAGGTTAATATTATTTCACTTTTTCGCGATGCCGATTGGTTCTCTTGCTGCGCTTGCTTCATTTGCAGCTGTCATTGTATATTTTGACAGTTGTGTGTATCAAGGGTTAATATATAGTAATAGCATAATGTTAAAGCTAAATAGCGCGCGCGAAGCGCGCGTCTGTAGTGTCTAGTCGACTATAAAAAGACGGAAAATAGTCAAGCGGCGCGTCATGCATCATCAATATGGCGGTGAATCTCGAGGCTCGAGGAGGCTGGAGGAGCAAATTAAAGTTTACGCGAGTGCAAGGCTGCAAGGAATACATGCCGCGAGACAGGACACGATAAGACGTCGAAAAGCGCCGCGCTATCAACCACCGCCACGAAACGTCGTCGTCGTCAACATTGTCTCCCCGTTGACTTCCTCGATTAGATCAGAATACTGGAATTTGACTGTATGTATGTTGCAATATGTTTGAAACGGTTGTCTACAACAAGAATTGTTACAGAATGCCGTTACTAACCGACATGGAAGCGAAATTGCTGCGCCAGATAGTTCTTGCAGGTATGGCGGATCTAAAAAAAGATCAGAATAAGGCCAAGTGGAAACATGCTTACAGGTTAGGTATGGTGTGTTATTAATTATCATCGATAATTAAGACCTATTGAATGCGACCTCTCCATTCTGAACCATCTTTCAGAACACCATCAGAAATAGAGGAACCTGTGTTCATGCGTTCTACGAAAAATCAGTCCGGAATAGGTAGTTTATAAAAAGGTGTACGAAACGAATAAGATGTATATGCGAGGTGTCACGGCGATAGAACCCGAATGATTGCCGAAATTCGCTTCCATGCTATGCCATCTTAGTGAACCATTGGTTGATCCACCGCCAAGGTATTTTTATCACAATTGTTGCTTTATAATGTTTTCCCTATTTATTTATAAAGATATTAATCTTCATTATGATCGAATATTATTCTCATTTATAGATATAATTAAGGAACCAGGAAGATCATTTGCCGCGTGTCTGGTACATTTGGAAAGGCCGGATAGGCACTACCATTGATGGATATAGAGCATCTGTGGATGGTGTGAAGTGGTTCGCGTATTTTTTCTTGGGCGGTCAAGTGTACCCTAAGCTGAAATGATTTGTTCCGTCGCTGCTGACGACACCTGGGAGCATCACCAAGTCATGGGCCAGGTAAATCGTTATTATATCTCCTTTCGATTTCACGTTGATTCATTGAATAGATTAACATCAATTCAATATGATTTTTTCAGGTTGATACCACGCACTCAAGCAATAGTACAAACGCTGCAGTCGCAGGGAGTCGTGTCCAAATACAAACTGCTAGAAATCTGGGGTTTGGATGAAAAATATGAGATTTTAATTTATAAAATAATATTTAGATATTATCATAGAGTAGACTTCTATACAATTCTAGACCGCTGACAGGCATCTCGGCCATGATGCTTGCCGCCATGTTGATTTTAGTCAAGATATGCTATACTACAGATTTTATACAAGTGGTTTTATAGAAGATTTCTATACAAGACTCTGGCATATACAGAATGTCCAAAAGAAAGGGTTTAATACTACAGGAGTAGTGGTTCGATTTCGGGATTTAAGTACGCTACACGTTGAAGGCATGACTTAGAAACTTATTGATAACATGTACCAATATTTAGCACAAAAACATTCGCCTGCTTCGTTATGTACTGTAATAACGAATGCAGATAAACGCACATCATGAGCAACTGAACACCCGATAGTGACTTATTGTTAATTCAATATGGCCGCACCCTTTACTAACACTTGCACCTTGCACTCGCATCAGCTTTTCGGCAGTGCATCCATAGATGTTAATGGTCTAGTATAATAGTCTGTGGATATTATATATTTATAATTTTAGTTCTGTTGTCAGCTTACAAGAAGTGGCTGCCGGAATCCGCGCACGCAGAAGTGGCACAGATATGACGGCACACAGTGGCCGCCTTTGTAATTAAGAATAAAACATTAGGATTGTAATTATACAGTTCTTTAAATAATTAAATTATTTTATATATGAAAAAAATTGAAATGCATCAGTTTTAGCTCTCCAGCACAGGATCGATTGTGTATCTTGAAATAATGAGGTAAAAATTACAAAATTGAGAAAATTTATTAGCGTATCTACGATTTTATTTATCAAAATCGAATAAAATCTGTTAACTTTTGTTATTTTTACCTCGTTTCAAGATACACAACCGACCTCCAGACGTACGTACGCGGCGGTTTATTTTATCGACTTTACTTTAAAAGTTGGCGGGAAGTCGACTTTCCGTCATGTATGTGACGGGAAGTCGACTTTTTGCTCTTAGGGTGTTCAATTATAGTTGAATTTGAGGAGAATAATTGGTTGTGATTGGTCAATTTCTTAGGGTTTAGGGCTTAAGGCTGATTTATAGAGGCCGTAACTGTTGATTAAGCCGTAATCTTTAAGAAATTGACCAATCACAGTCGAATGTGAGAAGAACAATCGAATGTGATTGGTCATTTTCTTAAAGATTATAGCTTAAATCAACGGTTACGGCCTCTATAAATCAGTCTTTAAAACACCTATTGTAGACGGTGATAGACGGGATTCGTATGTATTTGACCGGAAATGAATATCCGGGAAAGAATCTACCATATGAAATCGTTTGTATTTCGTATGAAGACTTTTGAAGTGCAATTGAAAAGGTTTGTGAGTTATTCGTTTAATTGTAATTAATTAATTATTTTTACACCATGCATTTAGCCGAAATAGATAAATTAATAAAAGTTTTTATACGGAATCGTTTGTATTTTATATGAAGAGTTATGAAGTGTGATTAAAAAGGTTTGTGAGTCACCCAGATAATTTTAATTAAATATTTATAAACTCGGTAATTAGCCGAAATATATATTTTTAGTTATTTATGTTAAAAGAAGAAGGCGATAGTGTTCCCGAAGGTCCGTCTGCAATCAGAATTAATATAAACGTTTTAAAAATTATTTTATAGTGAAATAAATAAATATACAGACTAATAAGCCTGTAATTATAAGCGATAGTTGCTAATTAAGTTTGTGACTAATATTCTGTCTTGCAGAGGACCTCCGTAACGAGATCAAAGATGTACCAGCTGTGCAGGGTAAAGAGGTTATCTCAAACGCTCTGCCACAGCCCAATTGAGCGACTCAAATGTCATCACATAGTGATGTCATTACCGCTGAGAAGTACTTCTTGCCATTTGAATCAGCATGTCAGAGCTAGTAACTACGGATTGTGGTGACACAGCACTGGACTGCCTGCAGAAGTTAATCGCATATAGCCATCTCACTGGCAATGTGCCTAATTCAACGGAGCCTAACAAGCTGCTGATTGTGCGCATTGTCGAGACAATCTGCGGTTGCTTCACCGGTCCATAGACCGATGAGGGTGTGCAGCTGCAGATTATTAAAGCTCTGCTGACTGTAATGACAAGCCAGCGGAGGTGTGGAGGTACACGAGAGTACGGTACTGTTAAACAATTCGTACTGTTTACAACGTTTACTTGGCGTCGCGCAACCTGGTGAATCAAACAACAGCCCGTGCGACTCTCACGCAGATGATCAACGTGATCTTTGCGCGAATGGAGACTCAGGCGGAGGAAGAGATCGTGAGGCTTGATGGGGAACATCAGCAGGAGGGTTCTGTCATAGCAAACGGCGAAACTGAAGCCAAGGTTAGTCCAGAGAATGCTCCTAGTAATGATAACATTGATTCTCAAACAATTGTCAAGAGTATTCTTGATGATGTAGTAAAATCCGTGGTGCCATTGGAAGAGGAAGTCAGTTTGGAGAACGGTAGTCCGGAGAACAACGGTGACGAGGCAGCCACTGAGAATGACAACATGGTAACTGCAAAATTCACCCATGTGCTGCAAAATGATGCAGTCCTGGTGTTTCGCGCTCTCTGCAAGCTCTCTATGAAACCGCTGCCGGACGGCACTCCCGATCCAATATCGCACGAGCTCCGTTCCAAGATCTTGTCGCTTCAGTTACTTCTGGGAATCTTGCAGAATGCCGGTCCAATATTGCGCTCTAACGAGATGTTTGTTATCGCCATTAAACAGTACTTGTGTGTCGTGCTGTCAAAGAATGGCGTGTCTTTGGTGCCGGAAGTGTTCGAGCTGTCGTTAGCGCTGTTCCTGGCGCTGCTCGCCCGTTTCAAGATGCACCTCAAGATGCAGATTGAGGTGTTCTTTAAGGAGATCTTTATGAACATCCTCGAGACCTGTAGCAGCTCTTTTGAGCACAAGTGGATGGTCATACATGCGCTTACGAAGATCTGTGCGGATGCCCAGAGCGTCGTCGACATCTACGTTAACTACGATTGCGATTTCAGCAGCGAATCTCTTCGAGAAGCTTGTCAATGATCTCTCTAAGATTGCTCAAGATTGTCAAGCTCTGGAGCTAGGTGCATCGCCAAATCAGGTGCGTTATAAGAAAGAGGATGACAGGATAGGTGTATTATTTGGAACAGAGAATGTTCTTCGAAACAAGCAATATAAAGTTTTGTTTGTAATATTAGTGTCTTGCTCTTTCAGGAGAAATCCATGCGCATTCGTGGTCTCGAGTGCCTCGTGTCTATTCTGAAATGCATGGTGGAGTGAAGTCGGGATCTTTACGTAAATCCCAGCGTGCCAGCGGATCAGCAACTATTGTCACATCCACCGGATACGATGCCGGAGACCCCGCTACCGCGTTACGGCAGCGCTGGCAGCCTCTCGTCGGCCAACTCCAGTCTCCAGTCTGATTGGCAACAAAGAGGTGCCGGACTCGCCGGAGCAGTATGAAGTACAGAAACAAAAGGAGGTATGGGAGGCCGATATCAAGATCTTTAGTTGGAAGCCCGGCAAGGGTGTGCAGTACTTGCAGGAGCAAGGACTGCTCGGTACTTCGCCGGAGGACGTGGCCAGGTGGCTGCACCACAATGCGCTCTATCTAAATGAAGGTGGAGATGTATATAGGGACCAGCTTTTTCACGGTCACATCAAAAAGTTAGCAAAGGTCGTAACTCATCCAAATCACAAGGACCTACACATTTTAAAAGTTCATCATTACGAATGCCATTGGTCATGGGCGCAGGCTGAATTGGCTGTGATATCGGCGTATAAGACTCCTAGGGATAAGTTGCAGTGTGTATTTCGTTGCGCGACTACCATCATGAATCCCCATGGCGTCGGAGAAAGGCATACCTGCTGCCGACGATCTGACTCCCGTGCTGGTCTATGTCATAATCAAGGTATGCAATTAAAAAGAGAATTGTGATTTTAGTAAGAAGAGTGATGGTTAACGTTTGCTTAATTTCAGACTAATCCGCCGTCGTTGTATCGACTGTTCAATATGTAGACAGCTTTTACGGGAATCGATTGGAGGGAGAGGAACAACATTGGTGGACGCAGTTCTGCGCCGCGATCGAGTTAAGACAATGGATTAACAGTTTCTCAAGAGTATCACGATAAATAAGATTAGATTCGATGCTGGTGATAATGTAGAAATGTATCATAATCATAATTTGACGATTTCATAAAGAAGAAGACCAATATCTTTGTGTAAAGCTAGCTGAACAGTTTTATGCTTTCAGTATCTTAATTAAAATTCTTAAATAGCCTCTTAAATAGTCTAACTGTTAGTTCTTTCGTACGTTATTATGTAACATTAGCAAAGACTGAATCAGATTATACGTAAAGTGTGGCTTTATCTTTATTTGTAACTCTATTGTACAAATTCACAGGACATCGAAAAAAAAAAAGAAACGTTTAGATATTCTATAATTTATGTGTAAACAATAAAGAACTTATAGAGATTGATAACCATTTTAGCAGGATAAACTGTGTTGGCGTACTCTTTCTACATGCGTACCTTGTACCTTCCCCAAGAGCCGAGACTCAAACCAGATCCGTGAAAAATATCGCCACTTTCGTAGAGTTTTTGTACAGTTTTACTCTAGGAATATCGCGAGAGAAAGAAAGACTTCGGAGATTTTTATCTGAATCGATCGACATAAAGAGAGAGCATAGTAAAGAAGCTAGCTTTCGAGAATTTGAACGCATAATACTTTGTTATAATACTATGAGCGAATTAGTTTACGTCACTCTGTCAAGTTTTAATATTAAATTACTAATAATATATCGATATCGGTAGTTTAATAATAATAATACATTAAAAGTGCTCAAATTAAAAGTAGGGCAATCCTAATAAACGACTGTAAAAAAAATTCAAGGTGGAACGCAATGGACAATTCGGTTGCTCTGACATGCTAACTTAAATGGCAAGAAGTACTTCTCAGCGGTAATGACATTTAAGTCTTTTAATTGGGTTGTGGCAGGGCGTTTGAGATAACCTGCTCTTTACCCTGCACAGCTGGTACATCTTTACAAACTTAATTAGCAACTATCGCTTATAGCTACAGACTTATTAGCCTGTATATTTATTTATTTCAGTATAAAATAATTTTTAAAACGTTCATATTTAAGGTAGTCGTCTCGTCAGGGCATGTATTAGATAAAGTTTTCGATTTTGGATTTTATATCAAATTATATGATCAGCTTTGCAGTCGATTTTTTCTGTGGCTCCTTACCGACTATTTACTCTAGAAAATCGATCTCGAAAATCACAAATTTTGCATTACTTCATACAGACGGCCAGAAAAAGAAGGCTCTATCACGGTTTCAATCACATATTTTTCGCATTTTTCGATTAGATGAAGTGAGAAAAAACATTGCTTTTTGTACATTAGATTTCGAAGAATCCGATGCAACCATAAAATATATAGTTTACCGGAGATTTCGCTGCTAATTTTTTAGTTTATTTTAGTGAAAATGCGGTAATCGAGCAGACATTCTTTGGTCGAGGTAAGGTTGGGAAGACTTGGCAAGCCGCTGGCTAATCACTGTAGTTGCAGGTTATGAGGCTCGTCTTTCTTAGCCGAATTGGATAGTAATTGACACCCCTGTCATGCGTTTTGAAACCCTTTCTCAGTAATTGTCAAAATTCAATCGAAAAGGAGATGTAACCTCACTTGTAACCTTTCTCGACGACTCGCATGATCAGCTGATCAAAACGGAGTCAAATGAGAAAAATCACATAATTTGGAAAAAGTAACATACTTTGGCACGTATGAAATTTTACACCATAATTCATAAAATTATTTTTCCCTTAGCAAAAATTGCCTGAAATATATTTCTGAACGTGAAAACCTACAAACAGTCACATGACTAGCACGTAGCGAGACGCCTACCTTAATTCTGATTGCAGACGGACCTTCGGGAACACTAGCGCCTTCTTCTTTTAACATGAATAACTAAAAATCTATATTTGGGCTAATTACCAAGTTTATAAATATTTAATTAAAATTATCTGAGTGACTCACAAACCTTTTTAATCACACTTCATAACTCTTCATACAAAATACAAACGATTCCGTATAAAAACTTTTATTAATTTATTTATTTCGGCTAAATGCATGGTGTAAAAATAATTAATTAATTACAATTAAACGAATGACTCACAAACCTTTTCAATTGGACTTCAAAAGTCTTCATACGAAATACAAACGATTTCATATGGTAGATTCTTTCCCGGACATTCATTTCCGGTCAAATACATACGAATATAGACGGGCACTAAAACAAAGACTAGGGCTTAAAGCACCTATTGTAGATGGGGACTTAAGTGCCCATCAGCAGGTGTTTTAAGCCCTAAGCCCTAAAAAATTGACCAATCACAGTCAATTATTCTCCTCAAATTCAACTGTCGTTGAACAATTTATTAATGCTTAGGGCTTAAAACACCTATTGTAAACCGGGACTAAAGCCGTCGTACACAAATCAACGTAAAGTGTATGTACACATGTTTAATATAAACAAGTTAAGTCACGAAATCTTCAATATTCTTTATTGTATTATTTGGTAAAATGTGTATTGAGCATTTTATTAGTCGAAAAATTTGCATTTTACTTTAGATTAGAGATTAAATGTATGTACAATGGCTTTATAAGTGCGGTCTACAACTTTGCTTTAGTGCCCGTCTACAATAGGTGTTTTAAGCCCTAAGCTTTAAGAAATTGATCAACCACAGTCAATTATATTCTCCTCAAATTCAACTGTGATTGAATAGAGGCTCTTTAGCGGTCTACAATGCGAGTCGTAAAGACGTGAGTCGTAAGAATTGACTAATCACAATCGAATTTGAGGAGAATAATCGACTGTGATTGGTCAATTCTTACGACTCACTACTTTACGACTCGCGTAGACTTAGCATTATGGCTTAAAACACCTATATTGTAGATGGGTACTTAGGGCCAATTTCACCAATCACGGTTAGCTTAACCGATGGTTAAAATTAGCGGTATTGACCAATACTATTGGTCAATACCGCTAATTTTAACCATCGGTTAAGCTAACCGTGATTGGTGAAATTGGCCCTAGAGAGTATTTAAGCTCTAAGCCGTAAGAAATTGACTAATCACAGTGGAATATGAGAAAAATACTCGACTGTGATTGGTCAATTTCTTACGGCTTAGAGCTTAAATACCTTCTTGTAGACAGTGGGTCGATTGTGTATCTTGAAATGAGGTAAAAATTACAAAAGTGAGGAAATTTACTAGCGTATCTACGATTTTATTTGTCGAAATCTAGTAAAATCTGTTCACTTTTATTAATTTTTACCTCGTTTCAAGGAGGCCGATTACGTATTTTTTTTTTAGATGAAAATGCGAAAAGTGAGAGAATTTACTATAGTATCTACGATTTTATTGGTTGAAATCTAGTAAATCTGTTCATTTTTCGCGTTTTCACCTCGTGAAAAGATACGTAATAGGCCCATACAGATACACAATCGACCCCCGCACTAAAATGCCCGTATCAGACTACGGATTGGGATTGAGATTGGATTGAAATTAGACCAATCAGAGCAAAGTTTACTAAACTTGAAATCAGTTTTCTCTGTTCTGATTGATTAAATTTCAATCCAATCTCAATCCCAATCCGTAGTCTATAGGCTTACAACGTGCACTGAGTGTGCACTGGTGCGTCCAACCGATTTCGCTATATGAATACCGGCCATTAATTTTGATGTAGCCACAGTATAAAGCCCCTTGCACAATGCCAGGCAATAGGCAATAGGAACAGGAAATAACTAAAAAATCGTTAATTACAACCTAAAAAATTCGAATGCTATGATTGGTTGGCAACAGGCAATAGGCACAGAATTTCCAACGTGACGAAAAACTCTGTGTCTATTGCCTGTGTCACTGTTTATTCTGCATTTATACATGATTTCTGATTTCTATTCCCTGTTCCTATTGCCTATTGCCTAGCATTGTGCAAGGGGCTTAATACTGTGTTCCACCATGCTGTGACGTAGCCATAGACATTGGTATATGTCTATGGATGTAGCATTTTACATTGATAACAATTGATAGTAATTGATAGATGTTAATGCTAGTCAGAGTTGAGAGTATACCTAGTCGAAGCAAATCAAGAAAAATGGTCCTAGAAGATTATAAAGAAATTGTGGGATTTTGTGCCATGTTTACTACGATGGTACAAATGTTATCGGGAACGTAAGTGTGTTACGATAATAAATATTTTTTTATCGTCTTTCTCCATTTAGGTACGTAAACTCATATGTATCATACATTATGTAATCGATCATTAATTAATACGTGTATGTGTATGTTTGTGCGTATACAGGGTGAGTCATCTAAAACCGACCACCTGAATAATTCCCACAGTTTTGGAGATAGGAAGAAATGCTTCAAGTAAAAGTTATGTGGTATCGGGGGACATTTCGGAAGTAAACATTTTTTTCCAGGTGGAGGTGCTTAGGAAATTTAAAAGTCATCTTTATTTTTTGAAATGGATTTTTGAACACCTACGATTGAAGCTTTTTTCAAGACAGTTTCAATGGTCATGGATATTCAAGACATGAGAAAATAAGTTAAAAAATGAAAATTTATTCTGAATATTTCTAAAACAGAATACTCGCGGTTTTATTAATTCAATCAAACCGAAATTATTATTTATGTTTAAAGCGTCGTCTACAATACACGGAGTAAGCGTGGAGTAAGGAGTAAGAGTAGGCGTAAAAGGGCTATTTTCGGTTTAAGAGAGCTGGCGTAAGAGTGTAAGCGAAATAAATTAATTTTATTTATTACTCTTACTCCTACTCTTATACTTACGCTCGGCCAATCAAGACAGGCTATAATGCTTACTCCTGCCTACTCTTACTCCTTTCCACGCTTACTCCGTGTATTTTAGACGACGCTTGATGCGTGACCGTGATCGGTGTTACTTCATTTAAGCTACAAAGGTTATTTAATAATTCAAAACTACAGATGTTCAAAATGGTGACCGCCCACAGCAAGACAATGTCTAAATCGATCACCCACAGACTGTATTACACATTGAATTGTATCAGTTGCAGTACAAGCTTATATGAGTTCCTTTATGTCTTCTTTTGTACTCGGTGCATCACGATACACATCTGTTTTTAATTTTCCCCATAGAAAGAAATCTAATGGTGTCAAGTCCGCGCGGTGATTATGGTGGCCATTTACGATTTCCCGAAAATCATTCAATCCAATGATTTTTGAATTTTCTATTGAATCAACCTTCCACCGAAATTTGTTTACATTTACATTAAATGGTTTTGTTATAGAATAACTTTTGTAGCTTAAATGAAGTAACACACGGTCACGCATTAAACATAAATAATAACATTTCGGTTTGATTAAATTAATAAAACCGTGAATATTCTGTTTTGGAAACATTCAGGATAAATTTTCATTTTTTAACATTTCTCATGTCTGTGACTTTGAATATCTATGACCATTGAAACTGTCTTGGAAAGGCTTCAATCGTAGGTGTTCGAACATCCATGGTTCCATTTTAAAAAATAAAGATGACATTCAAATCTTCTAAGCACCTCTACTTGGGAGAAAATGTTTACCTCCACAATATGTCCCCCTCGATACCACACAACTTTAAATTAAAGTATTTTTTCTTATTTTTAAAACTGTGAGAGTTATTCCGGGTGGCCGGTCTTAGGTATGACTCACCCTGTATATCATGACTGATATAATAAAAATTTTATTCTGGAATTCAAAGGAAACTTGACATAATGCACTGTTTCTTGCAAATTAAATATAAAATATTTTTTAAATTTTAGTTTCTTACAAATATTCATTAACTTTTATAAATATTAAGAAACATTTAGAAAGTATTTAAAAAAATTAGATATATTAGTATTCATTTAATTGGTATCTATAACGACTGATATTGGCTACGTTTACACCCTGAATTTAGGCCGCGGCCTAAATGCCCCGGTGCCGCGGTTTAACCGTGTCCATTGTTATGCTATGCTTATATGCTAAGCTATGCATTTTGTGTGCGATGGCCTTAAAGCTGCAATAACAATTTCATCATATTTTATGACTTATCAGTTTAATATCTGTTTACTATAATATTAATATCTGCTAAGGTAAAGTATAAATCGTTATTAGGTATAATATAATCAAAAATTATGTTTTAGAAAAATGTTTATTTATACTAAATTTTATTACTATAATATTTAGTATATTTAAATTTTATTACTATATTTTTATAATTTACAGACTAATATGTCGCAGCATATATATGAAAGGTTCAGCCAGAGGAGTTGATCCAATGCCCTTTCTTGGTGGCGTAGGATTGTAAGTATACGTATAAATTATATATATGTATATACACAGGGTGTTAAATTTCAAACGTAACAGGTCGAATATTTTGATAACTAAATAAAATATCGGGGTCCGGTTTTTATAGGTTGTATGTTTCAATTGACCTTAACGCCTCCACCTAAGATAAATTTTTTTGTTATCGAAATTTGTCCGTCTTGAAACAATACAACTTAAAAAAAAAAATCGGACCTTGATATTTTATTTAGTTATCAAGGTATTCAACCTGTTACGTTTGAAATTTAACATCCTGTGTATATAAGTTATATTTAATTAAATAAAGCATTAACTAAATTTTGCATATTTTACAATAAATAACGATACATTATTTATATAGCGATACATTTATATAACGATACTTTTAGTACTCTCAGTTAGTAATTAATTGTAAAGATTAAATATTTGTACGTTTATATATTTGTAATAAAATAATAATGTTACAAAAATTGAAAGTAAGTAAACTATATAGATTATGTAACCAAATAAATATTTTTTTAGATGCATATTGATGCTTCGATACGCTTGGATGTTAGGTGATTCTAACATGATAAATGTTAATATATTTGGTTTATTGACAAGCACGATTTATATGATAATATATTACCGTTATGCACCAAATACGGTACTTTTTCTGATACTGATATGTTATTTTAAAATATATTTGATTTGCAATTGATCGACATTTTTTGTTTATTATATATTTTTTATTTTTAGAATGAAGTGCTTAAATTAACATATAAAGTAACAATCTTTGTTGTAATTTTTCTTGTCTATGCACAAATAGAAGATCCAACAAATGTTGAATACAGATTTGGCATTGTTATTACAGTACTTCTCTTACTTTTAATTGCAGCTCCTCTTGTGCATCTTGTGAGTAGATCTTTTTTCTATTTTTTTTCTATACATAGCTTAAAAATTTCTCTAAATATATTTTAATCATATTTAACACGATAGTGTCATAATTAAAATTTGGTTTTTTAGGAAAAGGTTATACAAACAAAAAACACAGAAATCCTTCCATTTCCACTTATCTTTATGGGTACATTAGTTTCATTTCAGTGGTTATTGTATGGCATTATCATCGATAATGTTTTTGTTATTGTAAGTATTCTGTGCAATGTAGTTATTTAAATATTTAAAAAGACACAAAAGATTATTTTATATATATATTATTTTTATATACATTTTATATATATTTTATATACATGTTAATATTGCATCACATATATTTATAGTTTCAGAATGCAGTTGGTTTGACTCTTAATGTAGCTCAACTGTCTCTATTCGTGATATTCCCGTCCAAAATGTCACAAGTTGAATTATTGAATGAGCAGAGTAAAGAAGATTGATTTTTTAAACTTAAAAATAAATTTTTTTTATTTGAAATTATTCTCTATATAGGGTGGTTAAGTACTCTAGTAGTTAAGTATCTTTAAAAGATTTTAAGAGGTGATTTCTCACACAAGCGCGTCACCCGTTTCGTCATCCATCGCAACCAATCAAAACATCTTATTTTATTACATTATTTGTGACGGGATGTTTAGATTGGTTAACAACAGACGACGCGACGCGTGACGCGCTCAGTATTAGAAACAGCCTTAAGACGAAAACTTCATATGACCATATGTTCGAAATGGCTTAAGGTGCAATTTCACACAGCGAATAAAAGCTGGCGTTTTACCCCCACTCCACCGCTACCCAAAGCAGCGTTAAAAAGCTATTCGCTATCGCCCCTATCCTTTTCATGGAGCGAATATTAGCTGGCATTTTACTTCCACTTTACCACAACGCAAAGTAGCGTTAACCCATTGACTGTTTAAGAGAATTTTACTATTTGGGCCAAAAGTGTGTTGAAAAAAAGTTTATCGAATTATTATGAAACTTGATACCCTTATGTTTTTTGGGTCTCTGAATCCGAATATGATGTCAGATTTACAAAATTCAAAATGGCGGATCCAATATGGCGGATCAAAATTACAAAAAATGGTCTGATTTTCATCAAATTTGGTACCCTTATGTTTTTTGGGTCTCTGAATCCGAATATGATGTCAGATTTTCAAAATTCAAAATGGCAGATCCAATATGGCGGATCAAAATTACAAGAAATGTTCTGATTTTCATGAAATTTGGTACCCTTATGTTTTTTGGGTCTCTGAATCCGAATATGACATCAAAATTAAATAATGGCGGGTCCAATATGGCGGATCAAAATTACAAAAAATGACAGCCTCCTCGTGGCACATTCCGGGGTCGTGCATTCAATAAATTTTATATCCAATAAAGTGTGAATTCACCAGCTAATGTCAGGGTACTAAAATTGATTTATTTTCTTCAAAAGTATAATATAATACACTATATCAATCCGTCTTTCAATAATTGCATTCTAGGTAAGTTGTAAATTTTGAAATTTTTTTATTATATTAAGATCTGATACCAAAAAACTTAAAGAATCCAAGTTTAATGAATATCAATACATTTTTTATAATTTTAAAACGCCATATTACATCCGCCATTTTTTAATTTTGATGTCATTCAGATTCAGAGACCCAAAAAACATAAGGGTACCAAATTTCATGAAAATCAGACCATTTTTTGTAATTTTGATCCGCCATTTTGAATTTTGAAAATCTGACTTCATATTCGGATTCAGAGACTCAAAAAACATAAGGGTATCAAATTTCATGAAAATCAGACCATTTTTTGTAATTTTGATCCGCCATATTGGATCCGCCATTTTGAATTTTGTACATCTGACTTCATATTCGGATTCAGAAACTCAAAAAACATAAGGGTACCAAATTTCATAAAAATCAGACCATTTTTTGTAATTTTGATCCGCCATATTGGATCCGCCATTTTGAATTTTGTACATCTGACTTCGGATTCGTAATCAGCGACCCCAAAAACCCCCGTGTAACAAGTTTCAAGCAAATTCAAAAAGTTTTACTTTGTTTTTTCTACGTTGCGGCTATAGCCGTCATACGCACTTTTGGCCACTTTTATTTTTGCGGCTATAGCCGTCATCGACAGTTAAGGGGTTAAAAAGCGACGATTGCTAAGTATATACATGACCTGACATAATCGCAACAAGTATAAAAATGGAGTTGGATTATTATAATCGATACATCGAGTACGTAAAATATTATAGACATACAGTGGCGGTTATAGCTCAAATTAGAAGACGACGTATAGCTGCAGCAGTTGCTGCAATGTTTGTTAAAAAAAATAGAAATAAATATAAGAAGAAAAGGTTTTGGGTAGCTCCGATTTTCAAAAATCGTAATGAACACAGTTTCTTCTTTGCATCGGTTCCAAAATTGATATTGGAGGACATACGATTTCACAATTACTTTCGAATGACTGCATCTCAATTGGAGGAATTATTAGAAAAAATCGCATACAAATTACAGAAGCAGGATTTTATTCGAGAATCTATTTCACCACCAGAACGATTGGTATTAACTTTGAGGTTTTTTTGGCTCAGCCAAATTAAATTTTTTAACTTAGTATATTTTTAGTGTATATATGAAACAATAGGTTTGTTTGCGGTAAACGTATTAGAGCACATTGGAATAGAAATATATTGGAACATGCGACACGAGGAAACCTAATGTTATACATTTTTACTTAATGCATATATATGAATATTATTATATAAAATATTGTAGATATCTTGCTTCCGGAGATTCGATGACATCAATGTCCTATCAATATCTTGTGGGAGTGACAACAGTGACTACTATAATACATGAAATTTGCAAAATAATTTGGGATTATTTGTCCCCTTTGGTTCTTCAATGCCAGCTTGAAGAAAACTGGTTAGATATTGCCAATGATTTCAATGAAAAATGGAATTTTATTTACTGTATTGGAGCCATAGATGGCAAGCACGTTATTATTCAAGTGTGTAAATTGTTACTGTATAATATAACTTAAAAAAAGTACAATTAAAAATAATCCTCATTATTCAAATGGCTTCAAGCCAGGGTCTTGGCGAATTATCATGGAAGATGGATATGCTTTTAGGGAAATTTTAAACTGCGGATCAAATACGAGTTCAAAAGAAAATATAGAATTTCGAAATAAATTTTGCCATTATTTTAATAACGAAGGAGCAGTACCGTGGCAAAATAATAGAACTAAATAAAATTTAAAAAAATAATTTTTATTATGTAAAAAATTTGTGTAATATTATATAATAGATAAAATACTAAAAAATATAAATAAACATTTTTTGATTACAAATAATTTTTTATTACAAAAACCTTTTTCTATAAAAATTATAAAGTTTCCATATATCACAAACTATTATATAATAAACGTATAAATATTATAAACTATATATTATAAACTTTAGTCACTATATATTATAAATTCAGACACATTCTTTAATTAATACTTTGTAGAACTAAATAAAGCTGAAATTAATTTAAATTTCACCGTTGCTTCAAGACGTGTACACAAGACCGTGGCTTCAATTCGCTCAAAGTTGGACTGTGTCGAACTTTAAGCGTTTATTCGCTGGATTCGCCATTTTGGCGAAAATTGATGGAGAGGGGGTAAAACGCCAGCTTTTATTCGCTGCGTGAAATTGCACTTTTAGTTTTAAAAATACAGGGTGTCAAAGTTGAAGGAAAAATTTTGTTATTTCCAAAAGTTTCGAAAAACCACTCGGGTTATTTTGATGAAACTTTGTATATATTTGAAGGACATGAAGACTGATCTTTTGGGACCATACATTATTTTTTATTTAAATTTGAAATATTTGGAAATAACAAAATTTTTTCTTTAACTTTGACATCCTGTATTTTTGAAACTAAGATGTTTCGGACATATGGTCATATGAAGCTTTCGTCTTGAATTTGTGAGAGAAATCACGCCTTAAAATCTTTTTTACAGTACTTAAGGGGATCCTATAGTGACAGTAGTTACCGACATTTCTTTATTACAAGAAATCTTTGAATTGGCTTTACAGAATTGCAAAATTCTTTTACAAAATTAAAGTACGCACAAAAATCTACCCCGCGACATACGATTTCATATCGGGAACGAAAAAAAATTACTAATTTGGGCACATACAGCTGTCACCTGACGACAATAACAAAAATACTGCAGTTTATATATATATATATATATATATATATATATATATATATATATATAAAATGACACCCAGGCGGGGTAGGGACAACATGTAGGAACAATATTGTGTAAATAGAACTGATTCAACGCTTAGAAAAAAAGATTTTCTCTAATAAAGTTTTATTAAGTAAAAGCACATTCAGGTTGATAGGATAAGCAGTATTGCGTGTAGCGAGAGATGGCGCAGCAATCGAACAAGGACAGATGCCTCTCGTTAGACAAGGACAGATATTATAGATATATAACATAGAAAACAGGATTAGAAATGTTGACATTATTGATATCGGGGAAGTTTGGCCTTCACTATTGGATCCCCTTAACTACCACCACCTTGTATATTTACAAATATTATAGATAGCGTTTCATTAAAAATATGTAAAGTTTATAAATACCTTCAAATCAGGGATATATGGAACGATTTTAGCACCTTTTTTACCATTCGTTTAGAGTAAAAACTATTTAAAAAATAATGTTTGCAAGTAAAAGCAGTTACTTCAAAGTACCATTATTTTGTTACATATAAGGCCTGTTCGTTTTTTCTGCACTTTTGAACTAGTGTAATAAAATAAGTTAGAATGAAAGAAAATATATTTGTTTTATTCTAACTTATTTTATTACACTAGTTCAGAAGTGCAGAAAAAAGAAAGCCAATAATTTCTTTTTTTTCCAGTCTTTATCCCCTTTTTTATAAAAGTTTATCGTTCCATATAACCCGGAGGTTGGGGTTATATAAAACAATAACAATTTGTCAAGAAATTATATGAAACAGCTGAAATGACTTTATAAATTAAAATATTTTAATTCTCTACATGAAACGAGAAAAGAGTAAAAATATTTATGGTATGACAAAAGTTAAAAAAAATTTTTTATTAAGAAAATATACAGAAAAATGAAGAGAATTTATTATTTCATATTGGATAAAAAATAAGGGAAAACACTGAAAAAAGTAGAAAAATATTTATTTATATTATTAAGAATAAAAAAATTAATTTTACTATTTACAAATCGGATTTTTAAAGAACAAATTTTTCTTAAATAAAAACAAAACAAACTAACGTAAATATTTTTTTAAGAAATAATAAAATTGTGAACACCTTTACTTATTTATAACGAGTAGATTACAAAAAATTTCTAAATCAAAACATAAAATATAAAAATTCTTGACAGACGTTTTTTTTAAATATAAAGTATGTATGTATACATACACCTCGAAAGATCACTTAATTGGAAATTATAAATTCAATTTGATCCAATGAAATAGTGCATATGTCTGCAATTGTTAGAGAATGGACACGGAGCAATAATTGTAATTGTTAAACGTTAATTATTATCATCATACCTGCGTCCATCGTTGACTAAAAGTTTTCTTCCACGTCTCGAACCACTGTTTTCTCTGTAATAATCATGCATATTATTTTTCCAATTGTAATAAAATATACTGTTTGACATAACAGATAGAACATGACAGGATTACATTACATTCAATTTAATTTAATTAATGCTAACAAGACTTTTATTAATTTACATTAAAATCTAATGTAATTTCGTCATATTCTATTTATTAGTTTAAACAAATTTTACTCCAATAAATTTTTTTAAAACATCTATTTATACTTTTTTATGGGTATATATTATTAACATATATCTTACATTTCTTTTCTAATATTGGTCACTGGTCATTTTACTTATCATTCTCTGCTCATATTCCTCTTCTCCTTTTTCCTCTTTATGACGGGCTTTGTTCCTTACGTCAAATACACGTGCTTACTCTTTCTGGTATTCTAAACTTTTCTGACACCTTGTATAGACTGTCCGTCTGCTCCGATAATGTGTCACTTCGAAACTTTAGGTTATGGCCGTGAGCAGGGACGATCAACTCTCACATGACAGAGTGCGTTCCAAAACTTATAAAAAAAAGTCGGACAACCTTTTTGGCCACCATACACGAAAGAGGCCGAGCGTGGCCGAGCGTATTCGAGTCACGTGTTCTGCGAGCGCCCCACGGGGAAAGACAGTTACAAGCACGGTCTTACATACAGATTTTTCAACTCGATAGAATTTCAGTGGTAGGGGTGACTCCAATATCGAAGTCATTTCATGAAGTAGTATAAGGAGACATGACTAGATAGTGTCGAGAAGCAAAAGATGGTCACGAAAAATGTTCCGTGTAGAGGGGAGGTTTGCTGAACGGAATAACTTGCAACATTTCGTCGCCATCTTTCCACCAATAAGTTAGAACGAGAGAAAAGTATATTTGTTTCATTCTAACCTATTGCACTTGCACTTGCTTGCATTAGTTCAAAAGTGTAACGAAAACGAACAGGTTTTATATGTGCAATGTGCAATGTGTGAATCTGTTGGATTGTAAAGGTTACTGATGCAATCGCATTTGGTCAATTCGTCCCAAAAGGACTTAAAAATTGTGGCCGTATCAGGCCGTATTGTGTCATTTTGTGTGACAGAAATCAAGTGCCAGCTTCGTTAAGAGGTAAGGAAGAAGAAGCTTTTATAACCTAAAATTATTTCCATGTAAATTAAATTAAGTAATTATTAATATTTAATTTTGAGCAATATTTTTTTTGTTATTAACAATTAGATTTTGTATATTTTCTAAGTCCAAACACACATTAATATAAATAGTATATTTTTGCTGTATTAATATTTTCAACTTTTTACTCATAATAGATGTTTTACTTTAGATGTCTCAAGTTTAATGCTCTTAATTTTGATTACATTATAGATAAAGTAAATTCTGAAAAAAATGGCCTGTTGCGTTAAAGGATGCAGCAGCAGAGGAGGCAGAAAAGGAGACGAAAAGAAAAGTTTGTTTACACCTCGTACAGTAAGTATTTATATTCAAAGAAGTACTTTGTTTCAAGTTTTTTTTTCAGTTAGAATAAAAAACAGTGAAGCCTATAGCACACACGATGCTTTTTTGCCTGCTAAATTGTTTGCAAGCTCTTGTGCTAGCGAATTGGCAGACAAAATGATTATCAACTCTGTCTATTGATTCGCTAGCACAGGAGCCGGCAAGTAATAAAGCACACAAAATAGCATTGTGTGCTGTAAGCTTAAGAGTATATTTACTTTAAGCATATTCGTTTATTACTGACAGTTCACTGTCAGTACTGAAAATCTATAATGTGCATGACATAAACTATAGATTTACAGTACTGGCAATGAACTGTCAGTAATAAACAAACATGCCTTTTATGTTATTTATTTTATTTCAAAACAAAAATTTAAGTTTTTTTTATAGAATGATATGTTTATCTCATGGTACAATATTATGTGTACAAAAAATGTACAAATAAAAAAAAGTAGTAGAATTTGTGAGTTGCATCTCAAGTCCGAAGATATTATTAAGAAAGATGCATTTTTACAAAAAGAATATAAAACTAAAAAAATTATAAAAACTTGTTTTTTGAAAACATTAATTGTTTATAATTATAATATACATATTATTTATATCTATATTTTTTTGTAAGTTTAATACCAAGTTAAACAAAATGTTTATTTTAGAAACTAAAGCACAATTTTATTTTATAATACAATTATTTTATAATATAATTTGTTTAACATTTATTTAATTTCCAATTTCTTTATAAAAATCATATGTGTATATATATATATATATATATATATATATATATATATATACAGGGTGTCAAAAATAAAAGTAACCACTCGAATAGAGGGGGTAGATTGGGTCAAACTGAAAAGAAAAGTCTCGTACCATTTTGCAAAATTCGCAATAGTTAACGAGTTATTAAATAAAACGTCTGAGCGAATGCGCGCACAAGGAGCGATAGAGGCGGGCCTCGGCGGCTGGCTGGGCTGGCACGGTGCCCGGCGCGCGGCGAGCGGTGGGGGTCGAGAGACGAGCGGCGAGCGGGGCACGGCGCGGCGCGGCGAACGTCGAGCGACTCGATGTTATACACTGCGACGAAAAAGTATTAGAGCCAGCCCATACTAAACTTACGATAATTCCTTCGCGTAAACTGGATTTTCCTTCGCGTAAACGGGATTTTGTAGTAACTTACAATAATTTACTCCGCGTAAACGTAGTAACAGTAGGTAGCACACGTATTGGCTATTGCATAGGCATTGCCGTAACGTCTTACGCCTTAGATAATATTAATTAGTTTAGCTTGAATTATGTGTAATAAAAACATTTAATTTTAGTAAATTTAATTATTTTGCATGTCAAAGTTTACGAGGTTTACCACAAGCCTTACTTTAACTTTTGTTTATGTTATAATAACTTTAATGGTGCGTGTCCACCTGCGAGTAAAACTCTCGAGATGAGTAGCTCTCGAGATTGATTCTCGCAAATAGACATATTCCTAAAGAGTACCTAACGGAGAATGAATCGCAGCTCTCGGCGAGCGAACTTTTCAAGACCTACTCGCAAATCGACACGACGTTATTTTACTCTCGGAGATCAGCTCGCCAAGCTCGAACGCTGTTCGTATTTTGAGAGCTACATGATGACACAAAGGAACTTATTGAATAATGCGGAAATCATGAACCATTGTAGAATACTACTGTGACAGAAATAAAAGTTTTTTTAATTTTTATGTTTTGCGAATAAAGTGCGAAAAATTCATAATTTAAAGAATTAAATAATAATATTTTTAATACATTCTTTTATTACTTGGTCAATAATTAGTTACACTTAATTTTACATACTTTGCACGTTTTAGTTACAGCGTTAAAATTAAATACATTCTTACATCGCGAATTAAGTACATAAAAAAAAAAAAAATTTAATATTTACATGTAAAAATCTAACATCAAGGTATTTCGCAAACAGAAAACTAAATAATAATATCGCACTATGTATTCCATTTCACAATTTGTAAGTCTGTAGAAACTTTTAATTGTTGGGAATCTTCAATCTTAAGCTCTCTAATTTAGAGCAGATCCGACACCTGCGATCAATCCATTGCTTGACCCAGAAGGTCTTTTTGTTGTTATTTAACACCCTTTTTCTTTTTAAAATAGTACAATGTCAGAAAAATTACTCTCAAATGGACAGTGTCAGAATAACTCTCGAGAGCTACTCTGGAGAGTTTTACTCGCAGGTGGACACGCGCCTTAAAACTCTCGAGAATATCTCTCGAGAGTTATTCTGACACTGTCCATTTGAGAATAATTTTTCTGACATTGTATTCTCGCGAGCATCTCGCGGGAATCCGGAGAGTATTCTTTCGGAGAGTTCTCTCAAAACCGTATCCACTTACGTATTTTTTTAGTTGATGTCTGAGAGTGGTGACATCATAATGTCGCGTAAACGAAAAAACTTGCGGTTGCTATAGTGGCTAGCATTATTTTAAAAAGGAAAAGGATGTTAAATAACAACAAAAAGACCTTCTGGGTCAAGCGCAATGGATTGATCGCAGGTGCCGGATGTGCTCTAAATTAGAGAGCTTAAGATTGAAGACTCCCAACAATTAAAAGTTTCTACAGACTTACAAGTTGTGAAGTGGAATACATAGTGCGATATTATTATTTAGTTTTTAGTTTGCGAAATACCTTGATATTAGATTTTTATATGTAAATAATTTTTTTTTTTTTTTTTAATGTATTTAATTCGCGATGTAAAAATGTATTTAATTTCAACACTGTAACTAAAACGTGCAAACTATGTAAAACTAAAGTGTAACTAATTATTGACCAAGTAATTCAAAAATGTATTAAAAATATTCCTACCTAATTCTTTAAATTATGAATTTTTTTCGCACTTTATTCGCAGCACATAAAAATTTTAAATTTTTTTTATTTCTGCACAGTAGTTATAAAGTATCGTTTTCCACAATAGTTCATGATTTCCGCATTGTTTAATAAATTCCTTTATGTCATCAAAGGAACAAACTTTTGCCATCTCGATTTTTACTCTCAACATGTAGCTCTCAAAATACGAACAGCGTCCGAGCTTGGCGAGCTGATCTCCGAGAGTAAAATAACGTCGTGTCGATTTGCAAGTAGGTCTTGACAAGTTCGCTCGCCGAGAGCTGCGATTCATTCTCCGTTAGGTACTCTCCAGGAATATGACTATTTGCGAGAATCAATCTCGAGAGCTACTCTCGAGAGTTTTACTCGCAGGTGCACGCACCATAAGACGTTCTATTTGTTAAAAAATAATTGTATTAAAAGAACTCAAAATAATATTTAATTTCTACATGACATACGCATAAAATGTTAAGTTATCAGTTATCACGTTGACATAAATGTAACATATGAAAATGTTAAGAAAATAATAACATAGTTGTTGTATGTGTATTTTACATTGAAGTAATAATTAAATTTTGGTAACACAAGGAAATTATACACGATTTTTTGCTGCGTACGTGCCGCGTAACGCAACATTCTCGTACGTAATTTCTGTACGTAAGGCGTAAGATACTACGGTAATGTACGTGCGCTGGATCTTAGCCTCTCGCCATGGCAGGAAAATGATACGCTACCATTTCCACACCACCTTGCGGTAGATAGCTTGGTGCGTTTTTTTAATAGTAGTATCCCCGGTAGGCCTAATCCACTCTATTATTTAATGCAAAAATTGTTCGAAGTGCCGTCCTCTCTCTCGTATGCAGAGTTCGGCCCTTCGTACAATATTGCGCGTCGCACGGTGCACCATGTCCGGCGTAATAGTATCGAAGGCCGCAACAATAGCTTCACGTACCTCGTTTTCTCCACCATTACGCCGCTGCTCGATTAGACTTTTTATATGACCCCATACAAAAAAGTCTAATACATTTAAATCTGGCGACCGTGCCGGCCAGGCGATTGGGCCACCACGACCCATCCACCTATCCGGAAAACGCGCGTCTAATATTTCGCGCACTTGACGACTAAAATGAGCCGGAGCTCCGTCGTGTTGAAAAATTAGCTGCGCCCGTACGCGAAGGGGCACATCCGCGAGAAGAACTGGCAATTCATTCTCAATAAAATTGGCATAAATATTGCCAGTTAAACGCGGTGGGAGGAAATATGGACCGATCTGGAAATAATGAATAAAAATGTTTCTTCACTTAAACAACAAGAGAAAATTGCTTTCTTTCTACTTTTACTTACCACTTGATTCCCGATTACTCCCGCCCATACGTTTATGGACCAGCGATATTGAAAATTGCCCTCACGGACGACGTGCGGGTTTTCATCAGACCAATAAACGAAATTCCGGGAATTGAATACGCCGTTTGGTGTAAACGTCGCTTCGTCGGTCCACAGAATGTTATCCGGGAAAGATAAATTCCGTCGGCATTGCGCGAGGAACCCTACGTATGTGTTTTTCCACAGTTTCTAATTATTGTACACTTAAATTACCGCGAATATAAAAAATTGATAATGACAATACCTTCACAAAAGTATATCCGTGGTTCAAGATCTCGCGCTAAAAGCTGTTGCACCCGCTGGTAGTGGTACGGATGCAACCCATTCTCTCGTAAAGTGCGATGCACCTCGTACCGAGAGAGATGATACTCGCATGCTGCACGACGCACGCTGTTGTTCGGATTTTCATAAAATGCGTCGAGTATTCTCTCTTCGTCTCGAACACGACGACGCACCGGTATGTCTCTTCTATTATGCACAAGACAACCTGTCTCACGCAATTTTTGCACAACACGATAAATAGTACGACGTGTTGGATGCACACGCCCGGGAAATCGTTCCGCATACATCCGAGTCGAGGCACGCATTTTTCTGCGCTAGTTAGCAAGCAACTATCACATTTTTATATTCTTGAGAAGAAAATCTTATTGTCGCTATCAAATACCGCGCGAACACTTATCGACTGATCCCGAGATTCCCGCGTATGTTTTTCTTTTGTCTACAGTCGCCGAAAGTCAATTGTTTCTGGCTAGAATCGCCTACACAACAACTTCTTGTGCAGTCGCGTAAACCTTCGCATAGTAATAGACAGCGACAATGCGATTTACTTCGGAGGAATATACGGATATGGTAGTGGCCTACGGGCTAGCAGGTGAAAATACGCGTGCCGCGGCTCGGATATATGCGGAACGATTTCCCGGGCGTGTGCATCCAACACGTCGTACTATTTATCGTGTTGTGCAAAAATTGCGTGAGACAGGTTGTCTTGTGCATAATAGAAGAGACATACCGGTGCGTCGTCGTGTTCGAGACGAAGAGAGAATACTCGACGCATTTTATGAAAATCCGAACAACAGCGTGCGTCGTGCAGCATGCGAGTATCATCTCTCTCGGTACGAGGTGCATCGCACTTTACGAGAGAATGGGTTGCATCCGTACCACTACCAGCGGGTGCAACAGCTTTTAGCGCGAGATCTTGAACCACGGATATACTTTTGTGAAGGTATTGTCATTATCAATTTTTTATATTCGCGGTAATTTAAGTGTACAATAATTAGAAACTGTGGAAAAACACATACGTAGGGTTCCTCGCGCAATGCCGACGGAATTTATCTTTCCCGGATAACATTCTGTGGACCGACGAAGCGACGTTTACACCAAACGGCGTATTCAATTCCCGGAATTTCGTTTATTGGTCTGATGAAAACCCGCACGTCGTCCGTGAGGGCAATTTTCAATATCGCTGGTCCATAAACGTATGGGCGGGAGTAATCGGGAATCAAGTGGTAAGTAAAAGTAGAAAGAAAGCAATTTTCTCTTGTTGTTTAAGTGAAGAAACATTTTTATTCATTATTTCCAGATCGGTCCATATTTCCTCCCACCGCGTTTAACTGGCAATATTTATGCCAATTTTATTGAGAATGAATTGCCAGTTCTTCTCGCGGATGTGCCCCTTCGCGTACGGGCGCAGCTAATTTTTCAACACGACGGAGCTCCGGCTCATTTTAGTCGTCAAGTGCGCGAAATATTAGACGCGCGTTTTCCGGATAGGTGGATGGGTCGTGGTGGCCCAATCGCCTGGCCGGCACGGTCGCCAGATTTAAATGTATTAGACTTTTTTGTATGGGGTCATATAAAAAGTCTAATCGAGCAGCGGCGTAATGGTGGAGAAAACGAGGTACGTGAAGCTATTGTTGCGGCCTTCGATACTATTACGCCGGACATGGTGCACCGTGCGACGCGCAATATTGTACGAAGGGCCGAACTCTGCATACGAGAGAGAGGACGGCACTTCGAACAATTTTTGCATTAAATAATGAGAGTGGATTAGGCCTACCGGGGAAACCACTATTAAAAAAAACGCACCAAGCTATCTACCGCAAGGTGGTGTGGAAATGGTAGCGTATCATTTTCCTGCCATGGCGAGAGGCTAAGATCCAGCGCACGTACATTACCGTAGTATCTTACGCCTTACGTACAGAAATTACGTACGAGAATGTTGCGTTACGCGGCACGTACGCAGCAAAAAATCGTGTATAATTTCCTTGTGTTACCAAAATTTAATTATTACTTCAATGTAAAATACACATACAACAACTATGTTATTATTTTCTTAACATTTTCATATGTTACATTTATGTCAACGTGATAACTGATAACTTAACATTTTATGCGTATGTCATGTAGAAATTAAATATTATTTTGAGTTCTTTTAATACAATTATTTTTTAACAAATAGAACGTCTTATGGTGCGTGCACCTGCGAGTAAAACTCTCGAGAGTAGCTCTCGAGATTGATTCTCGCAAATAGTCATATTCCTGGAGAGTACCTAACGGAGAATGAATCGCAGCTCTCGGCGAGCGAACTTGTCAAGACCTACTTGCAAATCGACACGACGTTATTTTACTCTCGGAGATCAGCTCGCCAAGCTCGGACGCTGTTCGTATTTTGAGAGCTACATGTTGAGAGTAAAAATCGAGATGGCAAAAGTTTGTTCCTTTGATGACATAAAGGAATTTATTAAACAATGCGGAAATCATGAACTATTGTGGAAAACGATACTTTATAACTACTGTGCAGAAATAAAAAAAATTTAAAATTTTTATGTGCTGCGAATAAAGTGCGAAAAAAATTCATAATTTAAAGAATTAGGTAGGAATATTTTTAATACATTTTTGAATTACTTGGTCAATAATTAGTTACACTTTAGTTTTACATAGTTTGCACGTTTTAGTTACAGTGTTGAAATTAAATACATTTTTACATCGCGAATTAAATACATTAAAAAAAAAAAAAAAAATTATTTACATATAAAAATCTAATATCAAGGTATTTCGCAAACTAAAAACTAAATAATAATATCGCACTATGTATTCCACTTCACAACTTGTAAGTCTGTAGAAACTTTTAATTGTTGGGAGTCTTCAATCTTAAGCTCTCTAATTTAGAGCACATCCGGCACCTGCGATCAATCCATTGCGCTTGACCCAGAAGGTCTTTTTGTTGTTATTTAACATCCTTTTCCTTTTTAAAATAATGCTAGCCACTATAGCAACCGCAAGTTTTTTCGTTTACGCGACATTATGATGTCACCACTCTCAGACATCAACTAAAAAAATACGTAAGTGGATACGGTTTTGAGAGAACTCTCCGAAAGAATACTCTCCGGATTCCCGCGAGATGCTCGCGAGAATACAATGTCAGAAAAATTATTCTCAAATGGACAGTGTCAGAATAACTCTCGAGAGATATTCTCGAGAGTTTTAAGGCGCGTGTCCACCTGCGAGTAAAACTCTCCAGAGTAGCTCTCGAGAGTTATTCTGACACTGTCCATTTGAGAGTAATTTTTCTGACATTGTACTATTTTAAAAAGAAAAAGGGTGTTAAATAACAACAAAAAGACCTTCTGGGTCAAGCAATGGATTGATCGCAGGTGTCGGATCTGCTCTAAATTAGAGAGCTTAAGATTGAAGATTCCCAACAATTAAAAGTTTCTACAGACTTACAAATTGTGAAATGGAATACATAGTGCGATATTATTATTTAGTTTTCTGTTTGCGAAATACCTTGATGTTAGATTTTTACATGTAAATATTAAATTTTTTTTTTTTTATGTACTTAATTCGCGATGTAAAAATGTATTTAATTTTAACGCTGTAACTAAAACGTGCAAAGTATGTAAAATTAAGTGTAACTAATTATTGACCAAGTAATAAGAGAATGTATTAAAAATATTATTATTTAATTCTTTAAATCATGAATTTTTCGCACTTTATTCGCAAAACATAAAAATTAAAAAAACTTTTATTTCTGTCACAGTAGTATTCTACAATGGTTCATGATTTCCGCATTATTCAATAAGTTCCTTTGTGTCATCATGTAGCTCTCAAAATACGAACAGCGTTCGAGCTTGGCGAGCTGATCTCCGAGAGTAAAATAACGTCGTGTCGATTTGCGAGTAGGTCTTGAAAAGTTCGCTCGCCGAGAGCTGCGATTCATTCTCCGTTAGGTACTCTTTAGGAATATGTCTATTTGCGAGAATCAATCTCGAGAGCTACTCATCTCGAGAGTTTTACTCGCAGGTGGACACGCACCATTAAAGTTATTATAACATAAACAAAAGTTAAAGTAAGGCTTGTGGTAAACCTCGTAAACTTTGACATGCAAAATAATTAAATTTACTAAAATTAAATGTTTTTATTACACATAATTCAAGCTAAACTAATTAATATTATCTAAGGCGTAAGACGTTACGGCAATGCCTATGCAATAGCCAATACGTGTGCTACCTACTGTTACTACGTTTACGCGGAGTAAATTATTGTAAGTTACTACAAAATCCCGTTTACGCGAAGGAAAATCCCGTTTACGCGAAGGAATTATCGTAAGTTTAGTATGGGCTGGCTCTAATACTTTTTCGTCGCAGTGTATAACATCGAGTCGCTCGACGTTCGCCGCGCCGCGCCGTGCCCCGCTCGCCGCTCGTCTCTCGACCCCCACCGCTCGCCGCGCGCCGGGCACCGTGCCAGCCCAGCCAGCCGCCGAGGCCCGCCTCTATCGCTCTTTGTGCGCGCATTCGCTCAGACGTTTTATTTAATAACTCGTTAACTATTGCGAATTTTGCAAAATGGTACGAGACTTTTCTTTTCAGTTTGACCCAATCTACCCCCTCTATTCGAGTGGTTACTTTTATTTTTGACACCCTGTATACATACACGTAAATATGTATACATAATTTACATTAAAATAACATAATACCTGATATGATACTCTTTGATCTTTCATGATCGTACAAATATAACAATTTCAGTATCTAATATGAATTGAACTATCAAAATAAATATTACATATTACAATTAAATTTACATTTAAGCTATCTTAATTTCACGATTGTTTCTTTTTTCTTATAATTTATCAACAACTTGTAACAATTCATTTAATTCTTCAATATTTACAATTACAATAAATTTTGAAAGAGAATGAATTTCATCATTTATATAAATATTAACCTGTCCATTTGATAAAAAAGCAATTCTTTTTTTTACACTATAATCACTTTCTACTTTTTGGAAATCAAAAAATTTTTCATTTCCTCTTGAATAATTCCACTCTGTAGACGGAAGAGTTATCAACTCCAAATTATCTTGCAAATATTTAAAATATATATGTCTATTCTTATGTTCCATTGTGTTTTATTCTTAAGTTCCTTATGTTTCTCTACTTGTATCCGGGATTCGTCTTTCTGAAATATATTTAATTATATTATTTTAATTAAGGTAAACGTATTTTTAAATTATATATTTCATTTTAATTTTAACATTTATTTTTGCTTATTTATAATTATATAATATATACTTACGCGTATTATTATTTATTTTAGTATAGACCCAATGAAAAACGTTTTTATACGTTTATAAAATATTATATTTACTTATGAAACACATTTCTGATATATTTTACATTTATTACCGTATACACGTGTGATCATGTGTTTCTAACCTTTTCGTGTCTCAACAGCTGTCACAATTTCATGATGGCGACGAAATGTTGCAAGCTATTCCATTTAGCGAACATTCCTCCATACGGAACATTTTTTGTGACCACTTCGTGACTACGGAGTCATGTCTCCTTATACTACTTCATGAGTCATTTCTTGTGGTGTCGCTGCTATCGAGGGATGTCGATTTGACACGCGATTTGAAATACATAACCTGTGTTGTCATTGCGTTAAATAGTTCGTCACAGTGCACGCGTTCTATAATTTGACGTAATGACAAAACCGTGCATTGTACCCAAATGCAAAACAGGCTTTAAAAGCCTGAAAATAAAACGGTCGGTTTTTAAAGTGCCAACGCATAGTGAACGGCTCAAAAAATGGCAAGCCGCGATACCTAGCAAGAAACTGACGTCTTCGCATTATGTTTGTGAGAAACATTTTGAAGAGAAATATATATTCTCAGAAAGTACGTCAAGCATGATGCGAACGGGAAAGTTATTGCAGAGGTAAGTTCTAGTTTCCTTAATTTATTTTAATTTATTTTAATTCATTTTTTGCAATTCATTGCTCACAAAACCGAATGCTGTACGTTTTATTTTTGTTTTACTGTTGAAGATTGCATATAAACATCCTCGTCTACACGAATCAGCCGTTCCAACCATATTCGAGAACAATGAGCAAACTGTCGAGTCAATACAAGAGTCTGACATCGTCAATGCTTTAGGGAATCAAGTTGCAGCGTCTCCAATACATAATTCGTCTAATGTTACTGTTGCGAATGAATCATCGATTTTGGAAGTCGAAGCAGTAACTGGATTTATTGATCTGCCAATTGATATTGTCGCTAAAGGTGTATATTGCATAATATTTTATTTCAAATAAATCAACATTTATATATTGGACTTTTATTACAGAAGTAGCAACCGATTTTGCTACAAATATCGCAAATAGGCCAATTGCTGCAGAAACTCCAGTTCTGGCGACTCATGGCACAACTTTTAACATTTCATCAGTCACTGTCACCGAAAGTAAGTTTTATGAATAAAAAAAAGAACTATATATACTTTAAAACATTTATTTAGTCAATACATAGCACATACTATGTAAATTTTTCATGGCTATACTGCTATTAAAAGCTACGCATCTTGACATGTATTAAAATATTTAAAAACTACAGAAGAAACTTATCTTATAGTTCCTTATGTCATCCTCGTTTTCATCGTCGCATTGTTCTTGCCAAAAATGTGTCACGTGATCGATTGTTTGTATTTTTGCAGATGAATCAAGTGCACATCTCGACAACAGCGGAGGCTCTTTTACTACGCTACCTACGCCGTGGATTGTTGGTCAGTTAACCACACAACCAGATCAGGGCTTGGTATTTTGGTATTCAATAACGACAAAAAAACAAAATATCAACACTCCGGTAATTCAAAAATATGTAACCCTCGACGAGCAAAAAAATCTACGTTATTACGTATATGGAAACCTCGTTAATGCTGATGCAACGAATCTCGTGCAAAAATTAGACAACGTGGCAATGCTCCCAAGTATTTTGATCAACTTCCAATCCATGAGGCTGTGTTGTGGCATAGGCGAAGTTAATGTCCATTTTATGCAAGCAAAGGATGCATTCAAAAATTATATTGATCAGTGGCATCACCGAGAATGTTCTCTACTGTGTACAAAAAGAAGATGCGATTCTTGTTGTAAGTTGAGAAACAAGGTCCTGCAAAAGGAAAGAAGATCAAAAAATCCGCATTATAAAAATCGAATCTGTGGCTTGTCAAACCTAGTTGACGAATATAAATTACAAGCGATTCGGAAAAAAATGTTTCGCGAGAGACGTGAGAAAAACCGAGCAAAATATCGACTTTCGACATTGAAGGAGTTACTGAAAGCCAAAGAACTCGAAATTGCTGCGATGGGAGATTCTACGCTGGAGAAGAGATGCTCAGAGTTGTCTGTCCCAATGGCTCAAAAAATAGCCATAAAAGAAATCATTGCAGCCGCATCAAAGAAAGATCCGAAAGGTAGACGTTATACCGAAGATTGGCTCATGTTATGCATGTTAATAAACATACGGTCACCTGGGTACTATGAGTTTTTGCGAAAGAATAATGTTATGCCACTACCGTGTACACGAACAATTCGAGGTTACTTCTCTCTGATCAACACGAAATGTGGATTTGACAAAGATTTTGGCCAACTTCTCACAAAACACTTTAACACCAAAACACCAATGCAACGTCACGGGGTACTTTTGCTAGATGAGATTAATCTCAGAAAGTCTATTGCCGTCTGTTCGAAAAATCTGACTTACGTTGGATTGACGGATTTTGGCGATGATGGACCACAATCTTTGGATATAAACGAACAAGCAACTCATGGTCTCGTCATTATGTTCCAACCGCTCGCGGATAAATATACCCAACCTATAGCTGTATTCGCATCAAAAAATCCCGTGAATGGCGATGAGCTCGCTAAATTGGTGGTGAAGGCAATTGCTTATCTAGAGAAATGTGGAGCTAAAATTAACGGAGTCATTTTGGATGGTGCTCATACAAACAGAAAAATGTGGTCTCTTCTGGATGTTAGAGGTTCACTTCACGAAACAAAAACGTGGTTTACTCATCCCCTTGACAATGAACGTAAAGTATTCGTCTTTTCTGACGTGCCGCATGTGTTCAAAAATATCTGGAATCGCTTGTACAATAAACGTCGTTTGAGGGTAAGTCGCGTATGGACATATATAAAATCTTAAATATATTTAATGAATATATGAGCCATTCCACGGATTTTCAGGAAGGTCAAAACTCTAACCATTTTTCTGAGTGCTGTAACTTCGAAATTATGAATTAAATAAATTAATAATTTCTTTTATGTCACGTAATGTCTGGTTTTGAGCTTTTATGAATAGGATTGTATTATTATATATATGAATACTAACAGATCTCACAAAATGAAAAAAATTGCAAATAAATTCAGAGGAAAAGTACATTGAATGGAGATTCTTCGAGATTTTATTTGACCTCGATACCAAGCATGTCGGAAATGCCAGAGCATGTCCGAGGATCTAAGAGACACATTCAATTAGATAATACTTCTAAAATGCGTGTTCGTCTGGCAACCCAGGTATCTATAGGAGAAACAGGGGTAGCCTCGGCCATTACTGAAATTCAAGTATACCGCGTACCTATGGCCATTGTTTAAACATTTTAATATGCCCTTCTGCGTATCTTGACATATGCATTCCATTCACATGTTCGATTTGCTGTACAAATCATTAATCTAATATTTTTTTGTTTGTAAATATCACACCCAGTCCCGTCCTCGTTGTTTCAATGCCACGATCCGAGCACGCAACGTACGTTATCTTTATCCGATGCAATTTAATGTTATTCTTCTTTATATCATAGATCTTCAGTAATTCTGTCGCGCAAGGGTTAGCTTTCTACTTATCTAAAAAATGTGAAGCACTTACTGATTGCGAGGAAACAATTAATTTTTGTAAACGTATGAATGATACATTTGATGCCTTAAATCGTAAAATGCCGAACGAAGATTTGACACCCCAATCTCCGGACTTTAAGGTAATTTGTTTATCCTCGTTGTAGTCCTCGTTCTCGATCCTCGATGTAGTCTCTAATCTTGCTTCGCTTTATTTACTCCTTATATACTCCTTGTGATCTTAAAATAAATAAAATAATCGATAATTACTGTAAAGGTAGCACACGCACATTTCTCAACACTAATCTTTCAGATACTACAAGACTCTCTACAGTGGTTGAACGATTGGCAGTCTAATGTACTTACAGGCAAAATAAGTCGTGACGAATTTTTAACGGTGGAAACAGCTGACGGATTAAGGGTATCGTTAAAATCTACCATGGATATGTGCCATTATCTTATACAAAAATTTGATTTCAAATATTTGTTGACCGGTAAAGTGAACCAAGATAATCTGGAGGTGATTATAATTCATAATTGTAACTTAATTACGTTTATTGGTCAGTGCATAATACGTAGATCAAACACTGTTGTATAATTTATGATTATGTAATATGTACTGAAAAATAAAAACACTCTTCTCTATATAAATCGACCCCAAGTTATCGATCAAGCCTACTTATTGTTAGAACTTGATCCGTTCACTCGTTATTGAGATCTCTACATCTCGAGTTACTCGCAACTCGTCGCGTCGCGTAAAAGAGTCACGGTGCGGTCTTGCTTCGCGTGTACTTGGCGCAAGCACTACTGTGTCTCTTGATTTATAACTTATTTATTGCAGAAATTTTTTGGCACGATCCGTCAGGCAGCAGGATGTAACGATCACCCCACTTGCCCTACATTTTTACAGCTTTATAAATTGCTCTCAGTTTATAGCGTAATTGAACCTCCTAAGTACGGTAATTGTACCATCGCATCGTGGAGAAATCAGAGCCACAGATCATAGTGTCCCTGAGTGATCTGAAGGCTTTAAATGGCGAAAAATCGAAAACGAAAATGGCTAAGTATCGTGATGAAATTCGGCAAAAATTGCCAGAACGAGGCCAGCGAACCAGAACGGTGAAAATGCTGCGCTTACGAAACTGTGGATAAAAGACAATGCCAAAGCGACGGCGATCATCGCGTCAGCTATGGAGGACGAACAAGTTGTGAGTGTGCTAGTGTGTGGTACCGCTAAAGAAATGTGGGACAAGTTCATCACAGTGCACGAACAGAAATCGGCATCGAACGTCGGCGCGTTAACACAAAGATTCTATTCCTACAAGATGGGTCCGACAGACACGGCAATCCAGCACGTGAGTGCGGTACAAAATATGGCGCGCCAGTTGATAGATCTCGGAGAAAGGATTTCCGACGCGGCTGTGATTGCGAAAATTCTATCGAGCTTAACGCCGAAGTTTAACGTGTTCAGGACAGCGTGGGATAGCGTGGATCCGGCGCGTCAGACGATCGCGTATTTGCTAGAAAGACTCATACGAGAAGATTTGAACGACAGTGAGGACGGTGACACAACGAGTGCGTTGGCGGTTACTAAGAAAGGTGGCCCGAAAGACGGTGCGCGTTTGAAGGACAAGGACAAAAAAAGAAGAAGTCGAAAAAGAATATCGAGTGCTTTCGGTGCCAGGAAATGGGACACTACGCGAGTCAGTGCGAGAAGCGGAAGAAGGACGGCGACAGTAATGACAACAACAAAGGTCAGTCGAGTCACGGGTGCGCGTTCGTAGTTCAGACGCAGAAAGAAAGCGCGGGAGCACTAGTAGTGGGAGAACGAAAACAACAGCCTTCGGCCGAACAGTTTAGACAGTTGCGGGACGCTGACAAGAAGGACGTCTGGATCACCGACAGTGGAGCACGTCACGTCGCGTCGCGACTGGTTTGAGGAGATACGGCCGGTAAAAGGAGAGACTGTTATGCTGGGCGATGACGGGGTATGCGAAGTGGCCGGCGTTGGGAGAATCCGCATCGAAAAGTTCGTCAATGGCGAATGGGAAAGCGGTACCATCGAAAATGTGCTACTCGTACCTCGTGTTACACGAAATCTGTTTTCAGTTGGAGTCTGCACGAGCAAAGGGTTCAAAGTAGAATTCGAAAATAGAATCGTAGAGATAACGCGAGGAGGCGTCGTCAAAGCAACTGGAGCTAAACAGGACAACGGGCTGTATCGAATGTATTTCCGAAAACCGAAGCAAAATCAAGAGGTTAACGTGACAGCACTAGACTTCAAGATGTGGCACAAGCGACTCGGCTATATACACAAGCGGGCACACACCGAGTTGGTGAATCGAGAGCTTGTGGAGGGGGTAACCCTGAAGAACGCGGAAGATTTCTTCTGCGAGGCTTGCCAGTTCGGCAAATTACACAAACTTCCGTTCCAGAAAGAGAGCAAGAAGACAGCGAGTAAACCAGGAGAGGTCATCCACAGCGACGTGTGCGGACCAATACCTGTGCAGTCGTTGGGAGGAGCAAAGTACTACTTACTCTTCAAGGACGATGCGATAAATTTTCGAGTTGTGTATTTCATTCGTCAAAAATCGGACGTTTACGAGCGATTCAAGGAGTTCGAGTGTCTGGTGAACAACAAGTTTGGGCGCGCGTTGAAAACGCTACGTACGGACAACGGTACCGAATACCGTAACGAGAGGATGAACGAATACATGAAGAAGAGGGGAATCATGCTCGAAACCACGGCTCCAAACACTCCGGAACAGAACGGGAAGTCAGAGAGAGAAAATCGCACAGTAGTGGAAGCAGCGAGAACGATGCTGCAGGCGAGAAAGCTGCCACCACATCTTTAGGCGGAAGCAACTGCTACAGCGGTCTATACACTCAACAGGACCGGGAACTCGAAAAAGGGCGAAAGTCGTACACCGTACGAGTTGTGGACGGGAAAGAAACCAGATCTTCGCCACATGAGAATCTTCGGCTCCGACGCCTATACCTACGTGCCGAAACAGAAGCTTACAAAATTCGACCCTCAAGCGAAGAAGTTGATCCTCGTGGGATACGATAGTGAATTGTCGAACTACAGGTGTTACGATCCTATCACGAAAGTTGTATCTGTTTCTAGACATGTGGCATTCAACGAACGAGAGAGCAGAGTGGGATCGGAGGTACCAATGTCCGAGATCGAACTCACACTGCCAATGCAAAGCGAGACCGAAGAAGAAGACTATCAAGATGCAGAAGAAGGTAACGGAGCTGACGTCGACAAAGCAGGAGTCGACAATGTGGCCGCCGACAACGCAAGAACGGGACAAGCAGCAGGGAGAGTCGAAGAAGACAAGACAGAAAAGGTCAAGAACGTTCGACAACAGCAGGAGCAAGAAGAGGCGGTACCGAGGGCGTTGCGCGATCGAGCGTCGATTTGTCAACCGAAGAGGTATGAGCTGTGTCTCGCGGAATACAATATTCCAGCGACGTATCAAGAAGCTGTATCAGGTCCCGAAGCTACTCAGTGGGCGGAAGCCATCGAGGACGAACTCGATGCACATCGAAAGAACGAAACGTGGGAGATAGTGCCAAGAATCCCAGGCGAAAAAACCATAGACTCTAAATGGGTTTTTAAAATTCTACGAGACAAAGACAAAAGCGTGGTCAGATTCAAGGCACGATTGTGTGCCAGAGGTTTCATGCAGCGAGAAGGCGTGGACTATTCGGAGACGTTCTCACCGGTCGTGAGGTACGACTCTCTTTGCATACTCCTAGCGATCATCACGGAAGAAAATCTCGAAGCAGTACAGTTCGATGTTTGAACTGCGTTCCTTCATGGAATCCTGGACGAGGACGTCAGGATGGAAATTCCAACGGGATTGGAAATCAACGAGGATCGAGAGAAAGTGGTGTGTCTTCTCAAGAAGGCGTTGTACGGACTAAAGCAGGCACCGCGCTGATGGAATCTGAAAATCACGAGTGTTCTAAAACGTTTCAACCGGAAAGAGACAAATGCATGTATGTCGGAACATATGACGGTTGTAAAGTGTTCCTCGCGCTGTTCGTAGACGACGGGGTAATTGCAGCGAAGTGTGCGGTTGTAATCCGAAAAATTATCGACGAGTTAAGCAAAGAATTCGAGATAACGATCGGGGATTGCAGTAGCTTCGTCGGGATGCAAATAAGTCGAGATCGCGAGTCTAGGTCGATGTTCGTACATCAAGAGGCCTACGCGAAGAAAATCATTATCTCATCGCGAAGGGCGAACTGAAAATCCGGGTCCCCAAAACGTGTACGCCACGCGGTTTTAAACGCGGTCCATGTCGTTAGGCGTTCCCTCTTTCCGCGAAACCAATAAAGCGCAATGCCCGATAAAAAGAACGGAAGGCACCGCAGAATGTCTTCGTCCGCAACGGGAATCAATTCGCGGCCCTCCTCGATACGCAACAGAAACGTCTCGGCATCCTCTCCGCGCGCGCCTGTGAACTTTAGATCCCATTTCCGCATAATATTATAAATGGCCGTCGCGGAGTTACCGTCGGGATCGTGCGAGGCCCTAGGCGTGTAACTCCGTGAAACGTCGGAGTGATCACGATGCGCTCGCGCACCCATCGTGGCGGACAGACTATCTGGGCGAACGATTTCTACCCGGACACCGAGATACTCGGTCTGGACCGGGGGGTTCGCTTCGGTCCCTGTCGTCTGATTTAACTCAAGGTTCGTCGCGCGGTTTAAGTTGACGTCAGCCGCGCGGCTCGATTCTCGACGTTTGGCCGTCACCAAACGCAACAAACGAAGGGTCAGCTCGGGGTCGGATCCTTCGATAGATAGCTCGCGGCGACTCAACTCGGCGATTCGTTCGTCGCGCGAAGCGTGGATAATCCACTCGTCGGTGAGCTCGATTGGATCCATCTTGTCTACCCAAACTTTTATTATTAAATAGAGGATCTAATTTTCGCGAGAACTAACGGAGCACCACTGTATTGCGGAAAGAGAATAATAGTACGCGAACATTAATATAGGATCAACAATACACACGAAGGAATGTGAAAGTTTTTATTCTGCGCGAAATCTACGGAAGGCTACCGTATTCTCAAAGGAGAATAATAATACGCGAACACTAACACTCGCAAATAAAATGCGAAGGTAACGTGGGATAGGCAAATAGTTTTTCAGACGCGACAGCTCGCTGAACGTAAACACCGAATTCCAAAGCGCTACGCCGTACTGAATAATATCGCGAAATCACCGATTAACCCACGCGAACACGGTTATTCAAATAATCATCGAAATAATATTTCCCATTAAGCTGAAAGAAAAAGGTTAAACACAGCTAATATAACATATAATATAGCGTCAATAATAATTCATACCAACAAAAGGATAGGATCATTTATTTATTTCAACAAAACACAAAAAAAATCAATAAGGAATCCGCGAGAATCTTGTCACCCGCACGAAAATATCGTAGCGCTATCGCAAGCCCTTTGCGTGCCTTTCGGCGATCTTTCGGCGGCCCCACGTTGGGCGCCAAATTTTGTCACGACTTTTTCACTCCCGGACCGCTCCGGGACGTGTGCCGGATCAAAAGGAGTAAGGAGAGCGGGATGACGGGCCTCTCCGACGATTCCCTCGCACCTCCGACACTTCGCGAAACGAATTTACCGTTGGGCGCCAGACGCGTCAACGCGCGTCCGCGAAATCGCGAAAGAAAACCAACACGAGACGCACAGCGAGACGTGCGGATGTGCGAGGAATCGGCTAGCTCGACCTAAGGGCTGGGGCGGGGGTGATGAAGGGCGGCGCGATATTCAGCGGGGTGACATGCCATAAATAAGGTTCCGAACTCAGGCAATTAATAAATCAAAATAACATTTATTCGGTAGGACTTTGCGCGTGAAACAATAAAGACCGATTCGGCTTCGGTCGGTCGGGCAAATCATATAATCAGTCGCGCGAGCGTCAGAAATGAAACAAAAAGAATTAATGATAGCGCGGACACCAGAATAAACGAAGTATTACTTTATCGTATAATAACGCGCAGAAGGCGATGCGATTATCTCCGAGAGATACAGTATGGCGAAACTTACAAGTAATATAGAACATTGACGGTAAACACGAAATAATCACGGAAATATAAAAAAAATAAGATCTCGCAGGACAGATCGCGAAAGGACGATACCTCACGCTCGGATTGCGTGAACTCAACGCCGGGAGTCGCGCGAGAATTATTCTGTCGCCAATTATCTTAAGCCTAACGCAAGTCATTCGAGGAAATACTCTACTCGGTCTTCGGTGATTTGCGTACTGCGCAGAATAATACACCGAGATACTTGAAATAGCGCGGAATTCCGGAACGAACGCCAGGAAAACTAAGTGGAACTACCGCGAGTAATAATCACACGCAATCCCGACGGTACGGAGCCTATTGCGAGAACGGAGTAACTCACGCGAATAACGCTCTCCCGCTAGCACTACGCCTCACACGCAGTCACCGAAAAACGCATCCGAGCATGACTACCCTAACACGCACGATTTTCTAAGGCAATTAGCTCCTCACAAGCGGCCGATTAACGCGACTGACGTGCCGACGCATGCGAAATTCCACAAGAGCGATGTTTGGTAATTTGATACGCCGGAATACGGAAGGCACGAGACACAATCGCGAGCGCGGACAATGCACGAAACGGACTCGCAGTAACGGATTTCGCCACGAATCTATCACGATCTCCAGAGGCTCGCAATCGCGTCTTTATCTCAATTCCGCGGCCACAATACCATCCCGAGGCCCTTCGCTCTCGTTGTCGATCGCCATTCGATACGCGGTCTCAAGGGACCGCACGCGTCGCGATATTACAACGTTATCCCGGACGAGAGCGTGCACCGGAGAGCGGCGTCGTGGCGTTACATCTCGCGATTAATTACTGCGGGCAGCCTCACCGGTGTGGTGTCTCCTCGTAGGGCTCCTCGCCGTCACCTCGTACGGAGGATCGTCGCAGCGTAACAGATTTTCCCGACTCGGGGCGGCTATCGCGTAGTTTAAGAAGAACGTTCGGACTCGCCGACGGACGACCAGAGAGTGTCTCGCTAGATTAGCTCGATAGCGGAATCGATGCGGCACCCCCTTCCGTAGGGGCGTGCCAACCAATCGAGAGCGAGCTTGCATGCTCGCGCGATATTCTAACGCAGGATCGTCGTAAGGTGGATTCTTCGGGGGCGCGCAACGGTCCCTCGGCGGCGTAGCGACTCTTTCAATTTGTCCCTGGACAGCGGACTGGACTTTGTTCTAGCCGGTGTGCCTCCGGTTTGACCTCGGGGCGGTGATCAGTCACCCCGCGGGCCGGTACTTCGTGAAAGCAGATTGCTGAGGCCGGGTTTTTCCCAGGCGCCTGGGGCCCCGCTATCGGCGGCCTTGTCCATCGCTGCCTCCTTCGCCGCACGCCTGCCGCGTTGCTCTCGCCGCCCGTGATCCATGTAGCTTCCGCTCTCGCCACCCCTCCTCGGTCCTTGGTCCTCCCGGATCCCTCTCGTTATCGGTACTCCCTCGAAGATTCGCCGTGGTGTGGGTGAGGCGCCGTGCGCATTACAATTTATACATGAAAATAAAAGAATAGTCAAAACGCGGAAACGATATCGACTTTTTGGCCTCTGGAGATCTCGTCGTCGCCTCTCTGGCTCGTCCCTGGGCGCAAATTTCCGCGCCTTGTGACGGCGGCGGGGCGCTGCCACGAAGCGGCGTGCCGCAACGTCACAACGCACTGGAAAAGCGGTGACAAGCAGAACGAAAATTTGCTCCTTACATTTTAGTGCTAGCGACTACGTCTTCTCAGGTACTTTCTGTTCAATTTTGTTTACGTTGTTTATATAAATATGTATATAAAAATGCAATTAAAGTTATACTTTTTTATATTAATTTTTCTTAGAGCTAGAATATCAAAGGCCACGTCTAAAAAAATCTGCTGTTTCAACACTTCAACTTCCCATGCAAAAGATCGTTTCTCCTGCTTCAAAAGCCAGGGATGAACGAGTTGCAAAACGAGAAGCAAAAAAAGCAAACAAAAAGGAGAAAGAAGAAACAGTGAAAGATACAGACGAGGCTGTTGCCATCGATATCAATGAAGTTGGAGTTGACAGCACGGGAAACAATGAGACGTTATTAATTGCTTCTCCTCAGATGAGGAGAAAACTAAAGTTAGGGACATCGATGTTCAAACGGATTTCTATTCTTCATATTATGATCCAATAAAAAGCGATCGTGAACTAAGTACAGCTACAGGAATTCCTAATTTTGAAATATTTCATGTAATAGTGAGTAATGTAAAAAAACTGTACAACAATGCTAAGAGTAAGTTATCAGTAGAGGAAAAAGTGATGCTGACATTTATTAAATTAAAACAAAATATTTCATTTGCTTTTTTGAGCACTTTGTTCAATTGCTATTCTGTAAAAACGTGTTGAAGGATTTTTGTAAACATGATCAGAGTCCTGCGTGCATGTTTCGACAGCTGCATACATTGGCCCTCAAAACAAGAGATCCGTAGAAATATTCCAAACTGTTTCCTTCCATTTCCTGATATTCGCATAATATTAGATTGTACGGAAATACTTTTGCAAAAACCTAAATCTGTTTGCTGTCAAGCGATAACATACTCTAATTATAAATCAAACTATACTTTAAAGTTTATGACAGGTGTTACACCAGCTGGAACAATTTCATTCGTAAGTCGTTGCTATGGAGGTCGATTTTCGGACAAAGCAATTTTTGAACAAAGCAACTTGTTTAGTTTGCTAGAAAAACATGATAGAATAATGATTGATAGAGGATTTTTTATAGATGCACAATGCAAAAAACATGATATTCAAATTGTTAGGCCTCCATTCTTAAAAAATAAGAGTCAGTTATATTTAATATATTGAAAGGTAGATTTCCCATTAGTTTGATACATCTTTGTGAAGATATTTTTATAATTATTTGTGGTCTTGTAAACGTATGTTCACCTATTTTAAACGACGATAAGTTTTCTGTGTAAAAATAAATGTTTACATACTACAAATAAATTGATACAAATGTTTGAAACAAGAATCATTTATTATTTTTTTTGTACGTACATACAAAATGCAGCATTTGCTGGAAATAAATATGTTTTAAGGTATATACTAAATTAGTCACATATTCTTTGTCAACTGGAACAGGAATGACTAAATAACTCTTGTCGAAGGATGCAAAAATCATGAAATCAGTAACTTGAACATTAATTATAGCCATGCATAATTGAACTTGCGCGTAGTACATGTGGCGTTTTTTTTAAGTACAATTTTCATCGAGATATTTTAACTTCGGAACCACATCGTCAATGTTATGATCTTTTCCATAAAAGGGACATTTTATTTCAATTAATTTTAATACATTTCCATTTTCGTCCAAAATAACACCATCTGGTGAACATGCCAACCACGGATTATTATTAGAAACTACCAAGCCACATTAGTGCACTTTCAGTTGATAACTATTCTCATATACTTCGCGAGCAATTGGTTCGTTTTGTATTCCGTGTTGTACATATTTATTGGAGTGTTATTTTGGATAAAAATAATTTAAACTTTTTTTTCCCAGTTGGGTTTCTTATTATTCGCGTATGTGTACAACTCATAACACCGAGAACTTGTGATCCTAAATTTACGCTCTTCTTTCCATGTGGCAAATGATCTTACACTATCTATGCAAATCTGTCTGTAATCTCCACGTAGTCTATGTGTTGTGTTTTGACAGCACTCTTTAAGGGTCCCTACATCTAATTTTGATAAGTTTTTCATAAATTCTGAAGTATTTGTTCGGCTTATAATTGCGTCTATATTATTCGTGCAATCGTGGGAGACACTGTTATCATGCAGTTCTATTTCATCATGTCTTCCATACCTAATTAAACATAAAATAAATAAATAATAATAGCAATGTATAAAAAATAATAATAATTTATTCCTTCGTATCTATAATCAAATGTATAAAAACAAATTGTAAAAAAAATTGTACAATCACTTTTTATTGAAATTCATTCACATATAGGTTATATACAGTAAATTCATTCGTATAATTAAATGTATAAAAATAAATTGATAAAAAAATTGTGTACAATGATAACAACTCTAGACCAACTTACAAATGTTTTTTCATAGCGCTTGATGAGACTGAAAGCCAATTTTGATTAATCTCCTCCCTTTTTTCTGCAGACACATTAACTACTTCGGTTTTTATTTTTTGCATGCAAGGGTGATCCAGTAAAGGCATCGGTTCATACTGTTGCAATGCTTCTTTGGTTTTTTTTTCCAGGAGCACTCGACATCAGTGCATGACAGTTCGTCAAGCTTCGAAAGTTCGACTCTTAAAACATAAAAAGAAATGAAACATTAAAATAGAAAAAACTAAATTATGCATTAATTAATCATCTTAAAATAATTTCTTAAATTGCATGCGAATTGACAGTCATGCATGCGATAAACTGATTATATTTTAAAACTTTCTGTTCATTGAGGTTAGAAAAAATGTTAGTTGTTAAAATCATGAGTATATACTATAATAAACAGAATAATAAATTTCTTTCGCCAGTATATAGAATAACAATTAAAGTAATTTAAATCGACCTGACTGGCAATATATATAACGTCTTTTCGATATGTTTTTCAATGTTCATATCGGAAAGACGTTATATATATTGCCAGTCAGGTCGATTTAAATTACTTTAATTGTTATTCTATATACTGGCGAAAGAAATTTATTATTCTGTTTATTATACACCGTGACCTAGTAATCGGTGCTCCATCTTACAGTTGTTATTGCGATAAATATTACCATTAGCCCCAGTGGTCGAATTGGCACGACACCCGCACGGTATACGGGAGGTTCCAGGTTCAAACCCTGGCTGGGGTAATATTTTTCGCAATAAAATTAAAAACTATTTAATTTAGAAATTACATCAACTGATCAAAACCATGGTCAAAATTAATAATGTCTCGATATCGATCTGAAAAAAGTGCTGTGTGAATCCGACAAACCAAGTTGGCTCACAGTTTTTCAATGTTCATATCGGAAAGACGTTATATATATTGCCAGTCAGGTCGATTTAAATTACTTTAATTGTTAATTTATATACTATAAATTTTACTTACACTACATGTATATCAAAAGCTTATTATTATAACAAATTATAAGATTCAACTTACATAAAAAAAATTCATACCTTTGACAAAACATGAGTGCTGCAATAATATGTTTGCATCGTCCGCTGTTTCCTGCTTTGCAGGAGCAGCACATTTTACCGATTTCTCCACTAGTTGAGATACTTCCTTCAATTTTATGAGGAATTCCGCTTTTCAAGCTAGATGTTTGCAAACATCTAGCTATTAATTGTATCGATCCGTCTTTGATTTGCGGTAAACGACTACAAGATACGATGTGTCCAGCTTGTAGTAATTTTTCTTCTTCCACGATATTCCGAGACGACAGAGTCGAGTCTGCATATCTGCAGATTTCTAACTATGTTAGAAACATGATTCAGTTTTGCTGGGTTCATTTTACACTGATTTATGCTTTCTATATTGACAAAAATGCGTGAGCACACATGTGTCTCGCGTGCACTTGCGTGTTTACGATCCGTACTATGGCCGCCATATTGGCTAGCTGACGTCATCATGCCCGTTCCCAATATTTTCAAAATATTTAAATCTTTTTTATAAATATTTTATAAATATTTTATAAATATTTTGTGCTGTTTGGGAGTTTAGCGCGCTCGGCTGTTCTTTTTTTGACTGGCAGATGCTTGCACGCTTTTTTCGCATTTCTGTCACTCGGATCTATACGGCAAAAACAACAATTTACGCGACATTATACACTTGTGAAATTTTGCTGCAAATATGTTTCAAGAGTCTAGCACACTCGAATGCTCTTTTTCTTACGGGCAGATGCTTGCACGTTCTTTTCACGTTTCTGCTGGTTGGATCTGTACTCAAAAGATACTTCCATATTGTTTTCACATTTCTGCTACATGTTTACTTTTAACAAATAGTATAAAATTTCACAGTAGCTTCTTACAGCAGACTACTGCAATAGTACAGTAAGTACTCGTTCAATCACAGATATTAAGCACTTTTGTCGCAATTTTGGACTGTTTTCTTGGGTTACCAGGAAAATGATATAATCACATTAGGTATTAGGTACATACATACTACATAATTAGAATCTATCTGGACAAACTTGTATAGCTGCATAACCATAATCATATTAACATTAACCATATGTGTAAAGAAAATTATCTTAAAAATGCGCGTATACATGTATACAATGCGATTGAATAATTCGGTCTTCAACCGACTTTTACCTAACAGTATATTTTGATAGATCATGGCATACTTTCTTTGTAAACTTTTTGAATTTTTGCAATATCTTCAAAATTGAAGAAAATATAGTACACGAAAATGTGCGTGACGTCATAATGTTGTTGCGAAATCTTTTGAAGTTGCCGTCATCAAAGAAACTTTAGAAAGCTATAACTTTCTCAAATTTGGGTTTTTTTTTTAATTCAAAAAGTACTAAAAATCGGCTTAGATTCTCTACATTAATTATGGATACCGCTTAATAAAAAAATTTTACTTAAGAACCCAATTTTCTTTATGTGTATGGTTATGCTGTAGCTATGCAAATTTATCTGGATTGGCTCTTGAACCTGGATAGCACAAGACAACCCAAAATTACCCAGAATGTTCTGGAGCATGCTTTAAAACATCTTAGTCAAATGTCAGATTTTATATTTAAGATTGTCTTAAGTTCATCTTCAGATTTGCCGCAGCCAATAAAAACGATCCACAGTATCTGAAGATGAACTTAAGACAATCTGAATATAAGAAGGGGGTCGATTCTGTAATTCAAGTAAGCTCACTCACTTCTCACACTTTCATGTCACATGAGTTTGCGTGAGTTTGGTCGCGTGATTCTGTAACGTTGAAGTGAACGTACGAAATCACTAGATTTGCTAGTGTGGGGGAAAATGTTTTATCAGGGACTATACGTGAAACAATCGCAAATATTTGAAAATCCAAGGAAACGGCTCCCCTATGACTATTTTTTTTATTACGAGTTTTTTTGTGTATACAATAAAGTAAAAATGAATGTGACGGAGAAGCAAAAGCAAATGCTCATTAATTTTATGCGGTCTCATCCCGATTTCGGAAGAGGCAGATTGCGGTATAACCGTGAAAATAAAAAAAAATTAGTAAGTTATTTTACAAGTTGCTTTTTTATAGAATAAAATCTTTATAGACGCTAAATAATATAAATAATAATATTTATGGTAAATATATATATGCGGTATAACTAATACTACGTTTACGCGAGCGTTACTTGCAGTAACTTATGATAATTCACCCGTTTACGCGAAGTAAATTATCGTCAGTTACTACAAAATCCCGTTTACGTGAAGAAAAATCCCGTTTACGCGAAGGAAACGCGAAAGAAATGTTATACTGCATATATTTACCATATTTATAAATAAAAATTAAAAATAAACACAATATGTATATTTTTTTATAGGATGAATTATGGGAAGAGTTAACCACAATTCTCAATTCTGCAGGCTCTGGTCCTCAGAAGTCGTCAAAAGAATAGGCAAAGGTAAATATATATATATATATACATATATATATACACATTAACCCAGATAGCACACGATATCCTATGGATATCTATTTATGTCCAGAATGTTTATGATGCTTTAGTGTTATTAATAATATTACAAATCTCATTTTATTAATAACACGACATTAATGGTTATTCTTTCTTTGTTACAGACATGGCGTGATTGGAAGTCTAATCTATTAAAAAGAGTGGCTACATATAAAAGTTACGCAGGTGGTACTGGAGAAGGACCACCAAAAACTTTAGATACAAGTCCCTCCGAAGACAATTTATTAGAATTTCTGACACCCGAAGCCAGCGGGATGTCTGACATTCCCGAAGGAGGAGCTATTGACGATAATAGTTCTTCATTTACTAAGATAAGGCCTACTTTAAATAAACCACAAAGTTCGAAGAAGTCCTTGACACAGAGTTTGCAGACCTCACAGAGTTTAAAGACCTTACAGAGTTTGTCGACCTGGAAGACTTCGTGTTCCCAGAAACCTCAAGATGCGGCCTCTTCCTGGCAGAACAATGAGGTAATATATTGTTTTACTGTTCTATTGTTTTATAGAATTTTTAAATTAAAACATGCTTTATATTGGATTTTTTGACAAAATACCAACGTATTTTGACACCAGAAGTTAGCGGCAGTGCCGTCAGAAATGGAATTGCGAGCCCCAGGTAATAGAAGATACGTACACAAAGACAAAGCACATACGTGTGCGCTTGGAGCCACTCAGAGTGCTCACGTACATGCCTTCTTTTCGTGTACGTATTCCCACTGCTCGGCTTTCGGTGACTCGCAATCCCATTTCTTGCGGCACTGGTCAGCGGGATGTCTGACATTTCCAAAGAAAGAGCTATATTGACGATAATAGTTTATTTTTATTGTTTTTATT
>NW_027509249.1:337500-365590 GCF_048541705.1 Temnothorax americanus | reverse complement strand
AATTCATGGGGGACAGGGGGGGGAAAAAACTTTCGCGCTGGGTCAAAAATTTTAAAAACCAATTCAGGCGTATATCAGGCATAGGAGAAAAAACTTTTTCCCCCAACCGAAAAACGTCCCCCCGCGAAAATTTTTAACGTGCCCCAGTTTTAATGTAACTTATAGAAATTTTTTTAACGCCTGCTTTTTTTTCAGTTTTTAAAAAATCAAAAAAAAATCCCCCCCCATACTCGTTTTATTTTTTCCAAAAGAGAAATCATTATGTTTTGTCTTTAATTTTTAAATAAAAATAAAATTTTTTGAAAATTTTTAATCCATTCTATATTTAAACTTTTAAAAATTTTAAAAACCAATATCTTTTTCCTTTAGAAAAATTCCCCAAAATAATACGGGAAAAGAGAATTTTTTAACGATAGTTATATATTTTAAAATAGAAATTTAAAAATTTTATAAAAAGAAATTTATAAAACATGCAAAATAAAATTTAAGATTATTATTGCATAGTTTTCCAAACCCAAAATTTTGGGGGGAGTCTCTTAGGGTTTATAGTTTAAAGTTTTCGTTTTTGGTTTTAAAAAAAAAATTTAATGATCTTTTTGGCCCCCCGTTTTTTTTCGGGGGCCCCCTTTTGGGGGACTATTTACTCAAAAAAAACGACTCAAAAAAAAAAATTTTGCATTATTCATAAAAAGGCCCCAGAAAAAAAAAGGTTATGGGGGTTTCAATAAAATTTTTCCTTTTTTCGATTAGATGTTTTTGAAAAAAAAACATGTTTTTGGTACTTTTTTTAAAAAAGGAATTTTTTGCAATTTTTTAAAAAAATTTTTTTTTAACCCGGGAAATTTCCCCGTAAAAATTTTTTAAAAATTTTTTTTTTAGTAAAAACCCCCGGTTTTAAATGGGGGCTTTTTTTTGGGGTTTTCGGGGAAAAAGGGTTTTTGGGAAAAAGCCCTTGGCAACCCGCGGTAAAACTTTTTTTTTGGGGGTTAGGGGCTCGTCTTTCTTAAAAAATTTGGGGGAAAAAAAATTTTGACCCCCTTTTGGGGCTTTTTTTAAAAACCCCTTTTTTTCTAAAAAAATTTTAAAAAAATTTTCAAAAAAAAAGGGAGTTTTTTAAACCCTTTTTGGAAACCCCCTTTCTGCGACCGAAGTTTTAAAAGGATAAAAACCCGGATTTTAAAATTTAAAAAAAAACAAAAATTTTGGGAAAAAAGTAAAAATTTTTTGGGCCCCCGAAAAAATTTTTAAAACCAAAATTTCAAAAAATTATTTTTCCTTTAGCAAAAATTGCCGAAAAATTTTAAAAAAGGGGAAAAAAACCAAAAAAAACAGTCATTTTTGACCCCCCAATTTTTAGGAGCCCCCTTTCCCCTTAAAAACCCATAAAAATTTTTCCCCTAGATGAAAAAAAAAATTTGAAATATGAACATAAAATAACATAAATGAACACTTAAAGGTAAGTACATGAAATATGTCGAATATTTCATCTTACCAATTTCTGTATTTTCAACAAGTACATATTCTCTAGAGTTTAAACTTCTTTAAGCATATTTATTGTTGGCTGAAAGTTTACACCATGGTGGGCATATTACCCGTAATCGCATTAATTGCATCCTGCAGTTTTACAGCATTCTATCTTAACTTGTTTTTTATTACATCAATTATCGAAAAAAGCGCGATCAACTACAGGATTTGAAAAAGGCAAACAGCATTGCCAAAGCAAATTTTGTAAATGGCCCCCCAAATTGTGGTGGCCAGCAGAGTTTGATACTGAAAACTTCAACCCACAATCTCGGAGTAGATATTTACTTTCACTGCCTTGGTATGAAGAATATTCCATTCATCTATAGCATATCCAAATTTACCTATGTTTTTTAAATGCACAACTAATTCAATTATCTTCGGGCTTATTGTGACGTGCTAGCTGTGGAGAAGCAAGCGTATTTTCCAATGAATTTAATAGTGTCAGGGATTCGGTTATGTCGCTGTTCCAACACAAAGCAGATCAAGAAGTCGACGAATCTCTATTTTGGGATTGTGTTTTTTGTAACTTTTTCCCTTTTAAGTTCGTGATTGAGGCAAGCCAGACAGAAGCGCTTGTTCGAAGAATACCCAAAAATCGAGCCTCAATTTCATGACATAATCTTGAAGTTAAAGTAGCAAGATTTTTTTTTCCAATTGTAGTCTGATGGAGGTATCAGGATTTTATATATAGTATAAAAGAGAGTGCAAAATCATCTAAAAGTTTAAGAGAATTAGCATTTTCTGTTGGGAACGTTTTTGTTAATCTCCGTCAGAAGTTTTAACATAGCTTCAAGAAGTTAATAACAAAAATTAGACTGTGTATTAAACCAATTATACAGTTGGTCAGCTGTTGGTAGCATCTCTCCTTATATTGTACATATATTTAAAGTGAAGTTTAGAGCATCCATTGATCAATTATTTTTGTTGGATTGTCAACATCTTGCTAACCACGTGTGATTGTACCTGATAATGTGTCAATTTTAAGAGGTTTCTTTATCGTCTAAGACTTTATTAATTTGCCTACTCAATGACGCTTAGAGCTGCAAAGAAAACCAGTTGTGGACCACTCTTGATAACAATAAATCTAAAGTTCTTGGTAAGGCATTTACAAGAATATTAAGCAGAGCAAATGAAGAGAATGACAAAGACACATTTAACTACTACAAGTTCAATAATTAGGTTTTTAAAATTAAAGAAAATGAATGAGGTTTAACTATCAGCACATTGGCTCCATCAACTCCAATTCCAATCAGATTTCCATTTTAAGCCATGATTTTAAGATTGATTTTAAAAGCTGATATAATGTATGAGGCATCCCCACCTCTATCTCTATTAAATCTATAGAAAGTGTTACGGATTTGTTGTTGTCTTCGTGGTTTTACTATATAATACTAATAATAAGGCAAAGGAATTTTAGTGGTATCCACTGCTGTCCTTTCAGCGATGATCATATGAGTCATGTCCATTACCAAGATCATTAATAAGATCTTCCAAAAGAACAAGGAGAGATAACATTATTTATAGCGCTGTACCTTTAAGTTTATGGATTTTTTATTTCTTAATACTTGAGATTTGTTATCAAAAGTGCGTAGTAACTCCCAAGAGGTTCAAGTTGAAGATACCGAAACAATGTTCTGCAATAAAAGCGCAATTTTTAATTCAACTATTTTTCTTTTATCCGATATAGTTTTCGTTAAAAATTTGTTATGTTCCGTGAAGGGCATGTTGAGAATACTTAAATGCGTCCAAATGTGTTTGGCATTGACCATGGTTTTCAATATCGTCTTGTTAAGCTGAAGTGGAACCGACAAAGTTGCAAGACGGCTTTAGTATTTTCCACCCGCAAGGCAGACAGCCAGCCTATAATAAATATTGTAAATACTACAAATTATTTGATAGTAAGAAAAAATGTATTTAAATTGTGCATCATTATTATGCATTGCTGGATGCTGATGATCTAGAAGAGGATAGAATTAAAAGTAATAAACTTACCGAAAACTGTGGAATTAATTCCAGGTTTTTCTATATGTCCTTTTTTCTTAGACATACCGCTTATTTCCTTTGGATAAATTAATCTCAACTAGATACATTAATCTTAACATATAAGCACATTAACTGGTATTTACTATTTTTATTCTAACCTTGCTAACAGAATAAAACAAATGACATATATATGTCTCATTTAAAATCGAACCGTGTAACCGTGAAATAGCACTTAAGATGCGTTTGTTTGGCGCTCACAGCCAGTGTAAGCCTGTTCTTTTCGCTGCACTGGTACAGTAGTTCAACAATAAAGAAACAAACCAGCATCATTTTTATCCTGTTTATTAAATATTAAACAAGGATGCGCGTACAAGCACTGTAAGCGCCAAAACGATTCATTTCGTTATTAAAAATCAGAGTATACGATGACATAGAAAACTTATAGATTTTAAATAATAGAAGAAAAATTTCCGAACGTAACCATAATATCCATGTTTTCCCCAAAAAAACCCCAGTTAGATGTTCCCCAATTTTTCCCCCCATCAATTTTGTTCCCAAAAATTTCTCATACGTAAAAATCCCACTTTGGGAAAAAAAAAACCCCAATTGGGTAACCACTGCAGTAGGTAAGGAAGTTTAATTAGGCAATGAAGCGGAGAGAGTAAGGCAGAGGACTGATAGATAGGGTGGAGGAAGTCTGAGAGAAACAAAAAGCACATTGTAAGAAGGGTGAGTAAGCAATAAGAAAAGGGGACTCTGTAGGATGGCGAAAGGGATTAAGGGACAGGTCTGCCCGTTAAGCCGATACTGTTCAACGTACTAATGACAGGACATAGAGGGAAACATAAGGAAGGGGGGATGGGGGAGAGGTGAGTGAAAAGAGGAAAAGAGATAGCCACTAATGTAGGCAGATGACCATAGCCATTTACACTAGCGAAGGAGGATAACAGGGACATGAGACCATGATAAGCAGGCGTTGAAGGATACTAGACAGGAAGCCTAACGTTGCTTACGGAGAAAACGAAGATAATAAAGATTTATAAGAAAAGAGGGAGGGAGGAAGAGAGAAATATGACTGACGATGGACAACAAAAGGATTAGAAGAGGTGCAAAGAATTCAAATATCGGGGCAACACCGGCTGATGGCGATATGGAAGGACAAGAGGCAATATCAGAGAAAGAAGAAGCAAGGCAGCAAGAGTAATGAGGGAACAGTGTGGGGGAATAGGTAAAAGGATGTGGAAACAAGGCTGTAAAAGAAGGATCTGTGATGATACATGATTGGACGGGTGATGGGATACGACAGAAAAATGGGTTGGTGGAGGCAGGAGGAAAAAAAAAAGGAGAGTAGAAGGAAACCCCCCAAGGAGAAAATTACCTCAGATGGACACTCGGTGTAAAAGGGGAGGACCCCAGGGTACATGATCAGGATGAACTAGAAAGGGAAAAAAAATGGGAGCCAGAGAAGCCAGAGCAAGCAAGGAGAACATGGAAATTTGAAAGAAAACTGGAGAAGGAAAAGAGGGAAATGCGAAGAAATGTTTGAAAGAAATGAAAGAAAGATGGAAGAGGAGCGGATATGAAAAAATGGGCAGGAGGAGAAAGGATATTACTGGAAAGGTATCCGGTGTAGAAATGGGAGGGGAGGGAGGGATGCGGAGGAGGGCTAGAACCAAGGAGAAAATCGAAGCAAAGACAAGAAAAAATGGAAGATTATGGGAATCGAATACCACAGGTGGTATAAGCTAATAAAGAAGGATGGGATACAGATTATCTAAAGAGGCGCTGAGAGGAGCAGATGGAACCGAATGCAAGTTTAGATTGAGCAAACGAGATTCAGAGAGGGACTATACTGGGGAAGAGGAAGACAAAAAATGCAGGACTATGTGAGAGAAGGAGGAGACGTGGGAACATGTTCTGGAAAGAGTGTTTGAAGATGGGAAGATTGAAAGGGAGAGAGCTTGAATGGGAAAGACGTGTGTGGGGAGGATAAGAGTGAAAAGGGAGAGGGGGAAGGATTGGATGAAAGCGATTAGACGAGATGGAAGTGATGGGGGGGGAGAAGGCACGGGGGTAAGAAGAAATAGATGGCTAGAAAATTTATTTTACTACAGATAAGGTCAAAGAAAGGGGAGCACCAGGACACAAAAGAGAGATGAAATCAGGAGCGAAGGTCGACAGTAGAGAAAAACCAGAGAGATGCGGGAGAAAAGAAGAAATGATAAAGGATCAAGCAAAGGAAACACTGAGAGGACTAAAAGAGGTGGAAAATAAAGGACCACAGAGAAAGGAGATGAGAGCCTAAAGAGAAAAATACGCAAGCTATAGAAAATGGGGCGCGGCCAGAAGGAAGAGGGGACGGAAAGCGCAGAGAACAGAGCAGGGTAAGACGCAAAAATGAAATGGTGGTGGCCGACGACGGATGAAAGGAATGAGCCGAAAGAAGGAGGAGAGAAGGAGGAGGAGGAAAAATAATAATAAGGATAGAGGAACAGATGGATGGAAAAGGGACGAATGGGGAAGATTAGGCAACTGCTCTCGGAGAGAGGAACTTGAGTTTGAAGGTAGAATGAAGGAAGTAAGCGTATTAGGGCTCTGAACTGAAAGGAGGACTGGCTCACGATGCTGGTGAGGCTAGTAGTGAAGAGAGAAATTGAGGTTTACAGGCGAGGAGGAGGGAGGGAGCAGACTAAAGGTTAAAGATGGACGAAGGACAAATCAGTAGAAAGAAGAATAGAAAGAGAGAAGAGAAGAGAGGAGAAAGAGAGGAGGGGAGAAGATAAGGACGAAACAAAAGATCAGAAGAGGATTGTGGATAGCAGCGAGAGTGGAGAAGAGCCTACTACTGGAGACGAAAAGAGAAAAGGAAATAAACAGGGCCCGAGCCGAGGGTAAGAAAGAAGAGAGACCGGGGAGTCCGGCGGGAAGCGAGCAAGACAGCGGGGGGTCGAAGGAGCAAGAGCGCACGGTTGAGGGGGCGCAGTTCACCAATGACCCGGGCGTAGGGCGGATTGAGTTGCCGTGGCGGGCGACGGCGCTCGGGACAAGGGTTGTTAATAAAGCTAAAAAAAGCGACCCAACACAACGGGAAAGACCACGAAGACGCGAGCCGAACGAGATGGGAAAAGAGAAGAAAAACCGCGATGAAAAAAACAATGAAAAGAGCAGTCGGGGGACACGGCGACGAGCTATTCCTAATGTGCTCGGTCGCGCCGCGTGTGAAGAAGGTCTGCGGACGTTACAAAAACACAATACCAGCGGCGGTGGCATCGAAGATGCGCTGCGCGGAGGCGCCGTGGGAGCGACATGCAGAACGGGCGGTCGGACTCGGGGTTGATCACACACAGAGAGACCAAACTGCGTACGTGTCGCGACCCCTGGCTCCCCAAATGGCGATTTTCGCAGCAAGGACTGATGTTGATTTTGTTTATTTTATGAGGAGTTTTATACTAAGTCTTGTAAAGGGTGGGTATCCCGGAGGAAAAACGCCAATAGCGATCGCAGCAAGACGGATGTACTGTTTAATTTGTTTCTTTACTTTGGAGTTTACGTTATTTTGATTTTTGCGATTTGATAGTTTTAAGTTTGATGGAGATACTCTGGCTGTAAAGGGTTGAGTACGTCCCTGAAAAAAAGTCGTGAGCCTATGGAGGGGACATCTGTACAAGGTTGGGTACGTCCCTTACAAAAACGCCCTTTTGGACTTTTGGTCTGGTATAAAGAGGCGCTCAAACAACTAATAAAAATGTTTACCAAGGCTGTGTGTTCAATCTCACGCTAATACTGAAAATCTATAACATGACGTATCATAACTGGAGATTTGAACATGTTAATGATATTGGATTGTATATTGGAAACATAGCGAAAGAAATATATCTTATTAGATCATTGTTCTTGATTACAGTGATTTTATTTAAGTGATTTCAAACTTTTTGGCCAGTTCTGTATAGAAATGTATAAATTATAAAAAAATACCATACTCAGCATACGTCACTGGATATAGTCTAATTCAGGGTGGGTTTTGATAAACTCATGATAAGCTCGTAATCTGTCATTATTTAAAATTTCTTGGGGTGGCCATTACATATATTTATCTAAGAAATCCATGACCGGGGGTACTACTTTTAAGGACTCTACTCCTTCTCCAAATTTTCTTACCACGGCAAACTTATAAAATAAATTTGTCATCAGGATATACATTTCAAATTAGATTTAGAAATAAAAAATAAACTACATCTAAATTATTGATTTTGTGTAAATAAGATTATATTAATAAGAACGTTGTACAAAAAGAATTAGAATGAAATAAAAATTTAAAATAGCAAATCTCAAAAAATGTTACTCAATCATAGGAATACAAAAAATCAATCTAAAGAGGAATGGCCACAATTTTGCCTTGACATGCGATAATTGCCAATAGTCACGCTGTTCCTCTTTTTCTAAATTTAATATGCAAATTAAAGATTAACTGGCAAGGGATAATCATAAAAGTCTTTAACAGTTTGAATTTATTTCCAATCAAGACCACACACATCCACGGTATAATAATATTTAATAACCTCACACCTTCTCCAAACACAGTAAGAAAACATTTGTTCGTTTTATTAAAAATTACTAAGGTCAATTCCTTCCATAGTACTCTGTGTAACTGGTTACCCTTAAACATTTATGTCCATATTTAGTGATGGTTCATTTAAGATAGGTCGATTTGAATTGGGTAGAATATGTCAGTCAATATACCTCTGTCTTTGAATCAACGTTTGGTAGTTGCGGAAGTAGATCGTAGTTGACTTAAGAATCTTTTATAACCCCTTAGTAATTTCCGTAGGAGAAAACGCTAAACAATTCTAAAGAAAATGGGGCTTTTACATTCTTCGGCAAGATGAGATGTGGAATGTACATTTTACACAAGAAAAGTACGACCCAGGAGTGCAAACTGCAGATTTATAATAAACTGTTTGCTTCAGTAAAAATTGGCAACATGATTTAAATCATTTACACAAGATGAACTTGACAAAATGTATATAGCACAAGAAAGTAATAGGAATGTATGTTTATAATAAATATTTCGGGAAGATCTTGAAAAAACTTTGTCATCATACAATAAACATCGTCTATATTCTGTGGCTTTCCATTTCGTCCTACTTTCCGATTTCCAGGCCTTCTAGGAGGTACGATTAACCTCTTTAGGAAATACTGTGAAATTTAATTAAAGTCCATGTAATTTGTGTTACAGTGTCTCTGAGAGTCGGCAATGGGTCCGTTTCTCAATAAGAAAGGACAAAAAAGTGCTTAACAACTCTAAATTAAACATGCATAGGATCCATCGAAATTTGCCACACATTCCTGTTATATTATTTCAAAGGATAATTGTATAAATGAAGTGGATTCTCTTTCCTTCCCATTCGAAAACTTTATCGTTCGCAGTTCACAATCACGAGTTTCAAATTATTATCCTTGTGAACCAATCGCCTTAACTGAGCATTTTCTCACATCCAAAGTGAGAATTAGTGACACGCCCCGCTTTACAAAGGCTACGAGCGGGGCATCCCGAATATAGGGTCTAACACAAAATGGAAAATATATGTGCCATTGCGTTTTAAACCATTCTCTGTAAGCTCTCTAACTTCTAATAATATATTTATGAGAGAAGCTTCTAAATCGTTGGTTTCTGGTACCATAAAAAACACCAAGATAAATGGATGCTTTTCGTGCACAAATCTTCCAAAGTATTGGCCAAAAACTATTTTCAAATTCTTTAAAAAAGGTATTCATTATATTACATCCATAATAATATGGTCCATTATCAGCCAGATCTTGATTATTAGTCTAGCAATAAGGTTTTATACTGAGTACCACATAAGCCATGTTCAATAATTGCAAGGAAACCGTACGGGGAGTTTTGAGAAGTGTTTTGTACGAATTTGGCGAGAAAAAAGGAAAAATAGGCTCAATATTTTCAAGTACATCTACTTTTTTTTGGGAAAAATATGACGTCCCCATTTCTAAGTTCTGTCAAAATAGTAACTCGGTTTCTTCTTTATTTGTGAAAGTAAGAGTTGTGAATGTTATTTTCTAATCATTGCAATTATATTGTATGGACTGCTATTCTATCAGGACTGTCATCTCTATCAGGACTGACAATGTTCTAATTCTTAATTAGCAGTAGTCACATTATCATTGACATTTATAAAACATTGTTCTGGAGGGTAGCAAGGCTATCATTGGAAGAATGCTACATTCAAGTTTTTGATCTATACGAGTTGGAGGTTCTGAGTGCACATTTGCTGCTTGTGAACGAAAAATATTAAAAGCCGCTGATAAATTGCGATTTTCTGCTTGATTTATATTTTCGAAAGAACTTTTTTCGTGCAAGATGCAGCGGCTAGAAAATTTAAGATATAATTTATGTTAATCATTAAACCAAGAGTAATACGAAAATTGAATATCTAAGGCAAGTATATAAGGTTGTATTATAAACAGTCTTGTACACATAAAAGATTTATCAAAGAATTGATCGGGGGTGGTATTAGTGGTCAACGGATTTGCGATGGCCTGTATTAGGGTGGTTCGACAGACCAAAGGAGCAAATCCCCTAACGATGCAAGCGAATAAGTAAATGCAAGTAGTAAAGCGGGAAAATCAAAGCGAAACGACTCACCGTATCGCAGCCGGGCGCCCGCCTGGATGGTTCTCGGACGAGGCTCTCTGTCCTCGGGTGGCGAATCCCTCCTTGATCGCAAGGGGAGGCGTGCAGGCAGATAAGGTGAGCCGAGCACAAGCAGGCGACAGCAAGCAACACAAAAAGGGCACGTATGCAAATGCGCGTTCTAACGATATTTCGAGGCACTTAGACGTGGCTGATACTCCGTTTTATCTTGTCGGCGTTTCTAAGGGAGTGTCCGTGCCTCCTGAACTCTATCGGCTGCGCTATCCTGGAAGAAGTACGGCGCGAACGAGTACATTTGTCCAATAATGGGCTTGCAAACGTGGGCGGGCGCACGAGTCGGTGACGTCGCGCGAGTATTTGACACCTGTCGCGGTCCGCCAACGTTTTGCGCGAAGTTCAGACACGGACGTAAAATTTACGGATTATGGCGTATGACTAATATCAACAAGTATCAAACGCAAATCAACCTATCAATATTATACATGTGCGACTAACTACTATCGTACAAATATGGCAAGACGAGCGCAACAGAATAATTGGTCCTATTTAACTGCTAGCATAAAATAAAACATACTGGCTGCGCAAGAATGTTAGGGCATTCCTAATAATTATTATATTTATGATAACAATATAATAAGTTTTATAAACCCTGAACACATCATTATACAATCGAACGCCTTTTTCACCAATTTAATTAATACTACATAGGAAGATTAATGAGCTAGTGCGAATATAAATTTCTTAAAAAAACTAAAAAGCCTTAATTTAATTAAACATTAGCATAAGAGGATTTAATACTGCTTTCAAGAAATAAACTCCTCACCGGTTTTATGATAATATCCACAACGAAATCTACTGCAATCACGATGTATATGCAGGTTTTTCTTTACTTTGAATGTTCTCAGAATATTTTAAATTGCAAGTGCCCAACGTTATTAGTCTACAATATACCTCGTGACAATATATTTCAGTGACTAAGGCTGCATTCCGAAATTCATGCCGTGACTGAAAATCTATATATACGTAACGTGAACGTAGATTTCAGTACTGGCAGTGTATATCGGAACGAGCCTAAAACGATCTAAGGAAAATCATATTGTACATAACCTATGGAACGGTATGACTGAACGGGAATAAATATCTACTTACTATAAATAGCAAAACAAAGATTTGCTGGAATTGTCTTCCCAGCACGGAAATTGTAACTCCATATACTTGTATGAACATAACGTGAACTAATGTAGCGCGACAGCAGCGCGTAGAGTGCTTTTTATAACGACTCCACGGGATGGACCTGCCGCGCGCTGTTGCTGAAGTAAAAAGATACAAAAAAGATCGCACCCAAGATGCTGCGCAAAATAGGGTGCGCACACGCGTTGCCAAATGTACGGCATCACGAAAAGTACATATTCTGTTCTCCATGATGGTTGTCATTTTATTAAAAAAATATTTTATATGCGTATAATATAAATGTTCAAGTACGAATGTGCATTAGAATATCGGGAAACAATCAAGTGTTAAATATTGCAAAACATTTAAAAATAATATATAATTTTAAAAATCCTAATTTAATTCAATTTTTTGGTCATGATACAAAAAATGACTTGTTTGCATCATTTTTCATCATTGACGTTATTTTGCTTTTTTTTTTTATTTTTTGTTGTCTGGGTATGATGAAGAAGGGCGATGGGGATGGTGTGAGTTTGGTGAAACTGAGCAGGGGAGAAGAATATACATGAATGTATGCGGATGAGTAGAGCTGATGGCGGAGGAGGAAACAAAGCAGGAGATCGATGCTAAACAAGATAGAGGATACCTGGACAGAAGGATTAATGGAGTATAGAGAAAACCAAAAATAAAGAGCTTCAGAAAGGGACGGAGAAGCGAAGGACAGAAGAGAAGTATGATTGGGATTGAAAAAAAAGAAATTAGAGGAACTCAGGAACTTCAAATAAATGGGGGATACCACATTGGAAGAAAAAGGGAGACAAAAAAACGCACATTAGAAAGAGAAAGAAGGAAGCGGGCCGAAGTAATGAGGGAAGTTTGGGGGATAGCAAAAAAAATGTAGAAAAAGGATTGGAAAAAAAACGGATCTGGTTTTATATACGACATTTTAATATGGACCAGTGATTGGACGGGGCCGAGAAACAGAAATATGGGGTATGGAAAGAAAGGAAACGAAGGTAGAAGGTATACAAGAAGATATCTCGAAGGATATTGGGCGAACTTGGGGGACAACCTGGATTATGAGGAGAGATGCAATTGGAGATAGAAGATAGATAGTATCGCCATTTATTACGCGCTCCAGGATAGGATCCTCTCACGCGCAGAGGGAGAAGATGAGAGGCAGAGCAAGTAGAAGAGCATGAAAATTGAAAAGAAGATAGTAGAAGAGGGCAATGGAAGGGAGACAGAAATAGCGAGGAAATGTCTAAAAGAAATGAAAGAGAGATGGGAACAGGGGAAGATAATTGGAGGTGGGAGCAAAGAAAGAAAGAATTACCCTAGAAGAGTGGGGGTGAGAGTTGAAAAGGAGGAAGAATGGAAGTCGTGGAAGTTGGGAGGAGACAGGAGAAATTGAAGTACAAAAGCAAGAAAGGATTCGCAGCAGACTCGAAAAATACAACGGTTGATTGATGGTTATAAGTTATAAGGGAAGGAGGGATTCAGGAAACTTAAAAACGGGGGACTGAGAGAAAACAAGGTGGAGTAGGATTGACACGGTTTTAGACTCGGTAAGGAAGTAGGGATGGACTATATGAGAAAAAGAGGAGAATGACGGTGTTTGTAGGATGTGTGGAGGAAAGAGGGAAACATAAGAAACATATACGGGAAGATGGTAGGCAGTGGAAAAGTGGGGAGGGAAAGGGGAGGCACGAAGTGGTAGGGCGTTACTGGAAGGAAAGGGTGAGGGGGGAGAGGGGAGAGGAAGATTGAAAGCGATAGAGGAAACTAAGACAAGAGGGAGGGAGGAGAATGGAAGTGGTGGATGAGAAAACGGAGAATAAAATGTATGAGGAACGTACGTTATAAATGGACGGAGTGAAGGAACAAAAATCCAATTTTAAGATAAGATAGAATAACAGCGAATAAGCGTATAAACGTAATAAAGAAGCGTTAAGCGTTTTAAAGAGTATAAGCAAGCCAGCGAGGAGAGCGAGGAAAGCTGAGGTAGGTCAGGATAGGAACCACGGTATGTACGGGTGGGTACGTCCTTTAAACGCAATTGTATAAGTTACATATGAAAATTATAATAAGTATATAAAAATCTATCAATGCATAGGCTGCTTATTTGTAAGTGAATGATAAAAAGAAATAATACCACACATTATAGACTAAATTAATACTTGCCATTATATATCATCACTTCTGCTAATAAAAATGTCTTATAATAGTACTAACGCACACAAGCTTAATGTTACTAATCGCAGTATTATTATTAAAAATAAAACTTTATAGATATATTTATACATATATCTACAATACTGAACATCATTTAGTTGCATATGAAAATCTGTCAATGTATATATGCTGCTTTTGATATAATTTATATTCTATGAAATGTACATAACAATAACTGACATTCAGCATGTATTAGTGACAAGCTATAACAACCCAGACAACACTAAAATTAAAATGTCTTATGACGCGATTTTGGATTTGTATCTGGGAATGTGAACAAATTAACGTCCAATTTGACCAGTTATGGCTTAGTTTACACCCGATTTCTTGATACTCGTATCAATATACTATCTTTAACTGATTAATAATAATCAAACTAATTTACTAGTTATTTTACTATTTAATATGCGTATTAAGTGATTGGTTGTAAATAGGCCATTGTGATAAAAAAGGATTATATAAAATCTTATATGTTATGTGTCCAACATGTTATTTAATGAAGAGATATAATAATTACCAGCATTTATGATTTCCAACAAATTCAGAGCTTGAATATGACGAGATATATACTGGTACAATATAATAAATAATTTAACAACACCCCACCGTTGTTACTGGTTGTCCCGCCTATTCGATCCTCTACTCGGTCTAGCAGTAATGATCATTGAACTATAACCATACTGGAAGGAGCACTCCACTGTTCTCAAGCGATCCGAGCTGTGTGAGTGAGATAGTTGAACGGGTACCGTGCTATCCTTGTCTGACTAACTGAAGCAATCACGTGACTCGAAATACTATCCACTCTGAAAACATTCACCTTCGTAAGCATTTTAAACACACCGAAATCACAGATTTCTGTGCCAAAATTCTATTTTTGGCAAAAAAGGTGACTTTTAATAAATGATAATTTTCAGAATCAAATACACATATAAAAAGGAAGAAAAGATCTCATCTATTTTTATGTATTACGTATATTAATAATTTCTAAAAAAAATAAGTAAATAATAAACATCGTAAAAATTTAAAAAAGATTAGAATGTTGAAAAGGGGTAGGCTCATTTAAAAACCCTTGAAAATTTAAGTTGAAAATTTTTTTAAATTTTTATTTTGAAATACCGGGGTTAAATTCCTTTTAAACTAAAAAACAGGGGGGAATTAATTCATGATTTATATTTTTTTTTTAAAACCCCTCTTATTAGTGGACTATTTGAGATGCTATGTTGAAATTTTTCCCATAGGGGTTTAAAAAAATTTTAAGATGTTTTAAAGGGTTTTAAAAACAGACTATAAATATTTTTCTAGGAATTTATATCGTAAATAATAATTAGGTGTATAATTTTTAATATTTTTTTTAAAAAATTTACGGTGACAGAAAAGTCAAAATTTTGGGGAAGGGGCCCCATATATATAACATAAAAATAAACTTTTGAAAAGAAAAGTAAAAAAAAACTTTTCTCTCTCCCCTCTTCTCTCCCCCTTTTTCTCTTTCTCTCTTCTTCTCTTAATTTTAACCCTATATTTTTTTATTATATATTACTTTCCCCGGGGACATATAATAGTAGATATTTTATAATTCCTATATATAAAAAACCCCTTTAAAAATTTTTACCGAAAAAAAAAAAAAAATTTCTTACATAAAAATCAAAATATTTTTCCTTTTATTTTTTTTTAAAAACCCTTTTTTTTTTTTTCTTTCTTTTTATTACAAAAAATTTCAAAAAAGGTTTTCCCAAAATTTTTTTAAAAAAATTTAATCTTTGCTTTTTAAGTTAAAGTTTAAAACCCCAAACAAACCCCCGGGGGGAAAAATTTCACGAGGAAAAATTTTAAGAAGAGATATTAAGGAGTGCGTTCGCAAAATTTTTAAAAAAAAAATTTTATCTATTTTTTATACTATAAAACCCCGCAAACACCAAGTATTTAAAATTTTTTTTTGAAATTTTTAAAAAAAAAAATATAAAACCCCATTTTAAAAACCCCTAGTTCTCTACCGTTTTTTTCCCCCTTTCCCCCCTTTTTCCCCCCCCCTTTTCCCCTTTTTTAATTTTTCCCCCCTTCGGGCTTTCTCTTCAAAAAACTCCCCTTTTTTAGTCTTTATCTTCGTTCCATGTTTTTTTTTTTTTCCTATCCCCAAAAATTTTCCCTTTCCCCTTTCTCTCCCCCTGCTTTCCTTCCCCCCATCTTCCATTCTTAACAAAAATTTAAATTTTTTTTTTCCCCTTTTTTTTACCCCCACCGTCCCCCTTAAAATTTTTTCCCCCCCCTTTTTTTCTTTTCCCCCGAAAGGTCCCCCCTACATGTGTTTGTCCCTGGTTTTTGCGGAAAAACCCCCTTTTCCCCGGGTTTTTCTTTTAAATTTTTAAATTTCTTATTTGCCCCAAAACAATACGAAAAAAAAAAAAAAAATTTTTTTTGACCACCCCAAACCCTCGGTATTAAAAAGCAAAAAAACAAAAGAAAGAAGCACCCCCAAAAAAAAAGAAAAAATTTTAAAAAAAGTATTTTAGCCTTGGTCGATTGCAAAATTAATCGTTTTAAATTAAAATCCCCTTATGAAATTTTAAATTAATGACAATGGGGTCAAAGCAGCATCTGTTTTTGACAGCATGGGGGTCACTTGTTGTATGTTTCTTTAAAAAATTTTCCCCAATTTTTTTCGCGCGCAATCTAAAAAAAAAGGGGAAAAAAAAATCTTTTATTTTTAAAATTTTTAAAAACCCCTTTTCACGAAATTTTAAAATTTTTTTTATCTTTTCCCCAAATTTCGAAAAACTGCGTTTTAAAAAAAATCATTTATATGTCCCCAAATACAGGGAAAAAATTGAAAAAAAAAAGGGGAAAAATTTTTCAGTTAAAATTTTTTAAAAAATTTTTTAAAAAATTAAATTTTAAAAAACGCAAGTTTGAAAAAAAAAATTGATTAAAATATCAAAAAAAAAAATTGTTAATTGTTTGACGACGTTCACCAATACTCGTGCCTTAGTATACTAGTAGCCATTTCTCCTTCGTGTACCCCTCTCCCAGCTACAACACTAAAATGGGATACCTGTACAGAAAAAAAAGTTATTAGCAAAAAATTATATTGATGTGTTGAAATAAGTTGCTAAGTTTTCATAAATGCAGGACATTAAATATTTACCGCAAAATCATAGTTGTCGCCGTTTTGGAGAAACAACTCCCATTCATAAAAAGAATTCATGTCACGTAATGGAAGAGTAGGCCATCCTTCTGGTTTTTTGACATTTTCGGCAGTTCTAACAAGGTCCATAATAAGATTCAGTTTATGGTCTACATTTTGAAGATTTCGCGACAGTTCTTCTTGCTTAGAGAGAACTGCCTTCAGCACAAGCACACCTGTAAATAAAAAATTGAAGCCGACATATATCCAGATAGCAAAACCTGTAAAGACAAATCACATTTTCAAAAGATGTATTATAACGTAAAAGATATATAATAGGATAGTTTTAGTATATTACCCAGTAAAAACAACTTAGTCAAAATGATGTCAGTCATCAAATCGATGAGGAGTAATGATGTCAAAATGAGTAATTAAAATAATGGCAAAATAAATTAAAATATGTTTACACATAAATAATACCGAATTTTATTTGTATTCCAGAAGATCGATTGTGTACTTCAAAACTTAGTGAAAATTACAAAAGTGAGCGAATTCACCAGGTGACTAATAAAATGTTAACCAATGAAATTTTAAATATTCTAGTATAAATTCGCTCACTTTTGTAATTTTCACTGTTTTGAAGTACATAATCGACCCCCAGGTAGGACAGAGAAAGTGATGACAATTTTGACGTCATATTGACATCATTTTATAGTCAAAAGCCTAGTGGCTGTTTTTACTGAGTAGAGTAGTGAAAAAAATAAGTGTTACAATTACATATACATTTACCTGCCGAAGATGAAGATATATCTTGATCCAAGTTTGATTCCTTTGCCGTTGAGAGCGCTAAACAAAATCAAAATGCATTAAACAAGACAGTGAGATACAACACAGAGAAACAATATCGTACAAACGTATTAAAACTAGCTATTCAGTCAATATTTTTTGCACATTCAATGCTGGAGATGTTGTGACGGGTGGTTTGTTAGATGCGACAGAGCTTGAACGACTAAATGTGGCAGACTGATTGGAGGCAAGAGAACTTGAACGACTAAATGTAGCAGACTGGTTGGATGAGACAGAGCTTGAACGGCTAAATGTAGAAGATTTTGGATCGAGTGCAAGGGCAGAGACTGGACGTTGCCTAGGCTGACAAGTTGTAACGGACGTCACATCATCTGTATTATCTACCTCATCTGCAATAATAAACAAATAACATGATACACCAGCATATCTCAAAAATATTTCTAATTCCAATAGCGCTTACCTATGGGTGGAGGAATTACTAAAGAAAGATCAGGCAGGTTTCTCTTTGATTGTACATTCATATCATACTGGTCACTAGGTCTTTCATTTTCTTTATCTATTACTCCCGGATTCTCTCGCACATGAGCCTCCGTCTCTTTTTCATGCCGTGCTTTCTTTATTCGTTCCTGAATTCTTTTGCGAGCTTTTTCAAGTTCCATATTGATATCTTCTGCACCGCATTTTTTAGGTACTTCTACATTATCATCAACCATTTCTTCCTCTGTGTCTGACCTTTCATCAATTCTCCTCAATTTTTTTGTAACTCTTTGATTTTTCAATCTTTGTAGAGCATTCCGTACAGAGCTACTATTTCTGATTTGAAGATTCTTTTTATAATTAGACTTTGGTGGCCTGGGTAGAGCCTTTCCCTTGGAAATTCGTGTGTGATTTTTCTCCTTCTCTTTCTCCTCCTCTTCATCATCATCATTATCATCGTCATCGCTATCATTAAAAAGTAGATTTTTCTTTTTTTTTCTCTTGCCTCTTCCGGTTTCTTTTTCTGTATCAAGCCCATCTGTATCCTCGGCCATTGGCAGCATTTCTCTAGCTTTCTTATATGAATCTTGAAATAAAACAAGCAACAAATGTTTCAACAGTAAACTTACTAAGAATATCAGATTTTTTAGTTTAGGATATAAACTCACCATAAGTTTTTCGCACTGTACATGAAAGAATTTTCCATGTAACACTGTCTGGATCAACATATGCTTTTACAGCTTTGCTTTCCTCTTTTGGATTTTGTGGACATAGAACAAAATCATCAGAGATCCACTTGGTTGGGACAACAGATGTAATTGTTTGTCCATTATTATCTTGTGTTTCTATAATGCTATACTGCTTTATCTAAAATAAAATATAATGTTATAATTTTCCTGCGTAGAAAACAAGAAAAAAAAAACAATGTTTGCACATATACCGCCAGAACATCTGTTAAGGAAGGTGGTTGCTAGCTCAAATCAATTTGATAAGAATTAGTTCAAATTTATGGAGGATATTCGTCTATGGGAATCTATCGTCCATGCCAAAGTTAAAGACAATTGACTACATAGTTTTCGAGTAATTAATTATTGAAGTTATACTCTTGTCTCTCTCTTATACACGGGCGACACAGCAAAAATGTTATCTAATCTGTAATGTAACTCTCGAAAGCATATTAAAAATAATAAGAATTTAATGAAAATAGGACGTGCAAATAATTCTTCACATATTTAGAAAAAACTTTCTCGAAGACTGAAATGATTTGTCTTTATAGTTATCAAGAAATTGTAAAAATAAAACAGGACCACATTTATTATTTCCACATTCAACGTGAATATAATAACGTATTTGACTTTCAATTGTACAAACAACTCTTTTTAAACCTTAAGAAACAGCAATTGACAGCATTCTACATATTTATTTGCTAAAATTTGTTTATTTTACGCGACGAAAATGTAACATATATATGCTTTCCCCCTGCCGCGCCGCCTGCCTTGCAGCGAAATGTCAACCAACCTCCTTAAAAGTCATAATAAAAATTATGAAAATTATGAAACGTGTAATTAATTCATAGATTAGATATCAAGTTAATAGAAATTACACGGTGCGTATATATCATAAAACATTGATCAAAGTGTAACCTGCTTGAGCCATTTTTATTTGTATAATTATATATGTAAACCATTTACTATATAATAAAAGTCCACTGTACACGATCTATAATTTGCGACAGAATTCGTGACAAAATTCTATTTATAATTTTATACGTTATATAATACAGAATACATATAAATAATTAAAATTTATAAATTGTTCTACAAAAACGCGTGAAATATGCGCAGTGTATAAATACCCGTGAATAGTAAATGACATATCTACTATCAAATTTGATCAATAAATCTAAAGAAGAAAAGGAAGAAAAATATATATGACAATGTCTTGGTCCAGGAAGCAAGTTACTTAGTTATTTTTTTATTAACTGAATATACGAAATATTCTTGCTTATACGTAGTAATTTTTTCTTGTTTATAATTAGATTTAATAATATATTTAATATATATATATATATATATAATTATATATATAAATAAAATTATGTCTAAATTCTGTCATAAATTATAGATCGTGTACAGATTTTAAAATAATCCACATACCTCAACGGATAAAAAATTATTTTTAGTTGAGAAATTACAAAAGATGGAGCAGAGGAAAAACTGCATATTCCAGTTCCCCACAAGAAAGACAAATGCATTTATAAAGAACGTCAGAGAAATCATAAACAATAAAATTCTCATTCAGATTATATGCAACACAAATCCCTAAATCACTGGATGGCATTGGGTACTCATACAGATCTTTAGTACCTTCAAAAATTTTAACGATAATTTTCAAGCCGTTAACATCTCCAGTATTTACAATGTTTTGAACTAGCCCAAACATTCCATCCTTAAGGAAAACACAATTATTTGGTTGACTTATAGTCAGAGTATAAGATTCGTGTTCATATCTTTTATACTGCGATATGACTGGAAGTATATTGGCTATTGGGCCATTTACATGCTTATTTATAAGACCTCTTGCTTGATTTTTAAGATAATTTGTATTAACTAATTCTCTTTCACATAGCCTACGACAAATTTGCTGGAGAGGCTTGGAAGATGTTTTAATAAGCCTTTTCAATCCACCTAACTTGTTTTCAAATGGATAAGCACTAAAGTTCATAAGGTTTCCAAACCTCATCACATCAGAAATCAAATGCAATAACATATGAACGTTGTATACAACAAAACCTTTTCCAAAAACTGTGGCACTGTACTTTACAAACATGTCAATGAAATTACTTGCATCAGCCATATGAATGTCAATTAGGGTATCATTGTACAAAATATACATTGAAGTATGAAAAAGCAAAAATAGTTTGTAGACTTCATCTCTTAACACAAACTTAAGTACCACAGGCCCTAGATATAACATCATCAGTCTAAATTCTGTTCCTTTCCACTCAGAAAAGCGTCTCAAACTAGGTTTTCTTGAAAACTCAATTGGGATGTAATCTGCAAGATCATTAAGTAAACCTGACAAAGTCTGAATTTCTTGTCCGCTCATGCGAGCTGTAACTGGACCTCTAGCTATTACAAATTGCAATATCCTCTTCATAACTCCTATTTCTAGCAAATGAAAACTATCCATAGGAAATTGTGAAATAAATTTTGTTTGCAGTTCAATAAGGGGAGAATTTCCTGTGTGATGTTCTGGGTCTCTTCGACTATCAAATGACTCATCAGTTCTTTCTATCCCAATTTTGGTAGAATAATAAACGAAGCCATCATAACCTCCTTCCTGATCGCATCTTTCACATCCATCATGTGAGGTAGAACCTTTTATACACTTCAAATAGGCACGAGCAGGTGCATCACCCAAGTAATACCTAATATCGACATCAAAATATCTGTTTTCAAATACGACACCTTCACGTCTAAGATCTTTAATTTCTTGGATAAAGTTACTTAAATAATCTTGAATTGGTTTAGGTTTTCCCAATCCGTAAAATATTCCAATAACAAATGGCGTAGAATCTACAAAATCTTTGCATCTGGCCAGAATAGGCCAACACTCTTCGGAAACATTTCTATAAACTTTTACGCCATCAACAAAAACATCTAGCATAATTGTGTTACAATTTTTGATGCCATGCTTCAATTTTGACATGATACCACATCTTAGGCCGACATGGGAATATTCCCCATTAGAAAGCACACTCAGTATAGTTTTCCTTGGAGTTTTCTTCAGAGTTCTCGAATCTTTAGGCAGTTCTGGATGAAAAGGTCTTAAAATGTTAAGCAATGCATTAACAGCCACACTGGTAATACTGTATCTATTACTCCACAGTTGCAGAGATCTTGTTAATAAATCATCGTCATCATCTTGTTCATGATGTTCAATATCATCACATAAAAATTCATCGTTATGATGGATGTCATTGAAAACAAATCTTCTGAGAATATTTTCAACTAAATTTTCCTCAATATCAACATGCTGAATAGGAACATGTGGCAAATCGGGCCGCAAATCCTCAAACAGGAAATCAGGATTGACGTGAACAGGGGACAAGGGAGCGGGCAGATCGGCAGGTACATCCCCATCATCAGGAAGTTCAGTTCCAAGTTGAATATGTGCTCGAGAATTTTCAATATGGATTTCATTATTGATAGCTTCCTCTTGTGAAGCATTAAGAATTTCTTGGAGTTGATCTCGAGCAGCAGATGCTGCCTGATGCTTTATGTAGCTCGTTTTAAGAATCTTTTTTGGAGGCATGATTACTTAATAAACAAAAAATTATTCTTTAAGTATGTAATTACAAAAAAAAGTCACTTAAGATTTGAAATTAAATTAAAAAAAGTACTACAAGGAAATAATATAAACTAATGTCATATAACAATGTCTACTGTATATGGAGAATAAATAAAAATCTTTTTCTATATATATAAAACATACAAAAATATGAAATAAATCTATATTATTATTAAAAAAGAATAAATATCTAAATATTAAAAAAGATTTTTATTTATTTCAACTTATACCAGTCTTTGGTAGTCAATAAATCAAGAGAATCATGAGAAGATACACGGTAGTATCTCGTAACAAGTAATACTTACGGAAGAATTCATGAGTAACCACGTCCGAACACGTCAACAATTTCGCTGTTTGGATTGTTATTATTAGCTAGTTAGTATATTAGCTAATCTATAACGTAGCACCATGCAGGTTCCTGTTCCCACTTATGTTGTCAGGGACGACACAACTAGGTAGCAAAATTAAATCTTGGAATAAAAAAAAAAACAGAATTAGAACACAAAAACAAATAAATGCATATAATAAATATATTTGTAGAAATACATGAACTCTGTATCGTAACCTCTGGGTGCGTTCCGAATTTGTACATCAAAACGCAGAGCACTAGTTATTCTTCTTAAACGTTCGATGAACATCAAAGACAAATAATATATATACGCTATGCGTCTGATGCGCAATTCGGAACGGACTCTCTGTAAAAAATGCTTGCATATATTACAAGCTGGGGTAATGATACGGCTCATGTACTTTTACAAACGTACATATATATATAAGAGAGAGAGAAACTATAATATATATAAATAAATATATAAGAAAAAATGTAATACTTACAGGAGTATCCACGTCCGAAGACGACGACGACTTTGATGACTAGTCCAGACAATATTTGGTTCAAACTCCCTTGATCAGGGGCTGTACGACCATTACTCAAAATATATGCGTTTATTCCTCTTCTTTTTACTCGTATATATTAACCCACTACCACACGGATGATATAATTAGGTCGTCAATTTTTACAAAATTCTATACCGGACGAAACACAAATAATACACTATGCGTCTGATGCGCAATTCGGAACTGATGACTCTCTGTAAAAAATGCTTGCATATATTACAAGCAGGGGTAATTATACGACTCATGTATTTTTACACGCGTACAAATATATATGAGAAACTACTTACAGAGTATCCACGTCCGAAGACGACGACGACCTTGATGACTAGTTCAGACAATATTGGTTCAAGCTCTTTTGATCAGGGGTTATACGACCATTACTCAAAATATATGCTTTTATTCCTCTTCTTTTTACTCGTATATTAACCCACTACCACACGGATGATATATTACATCGTCAATTTTTACAAAATTCTATACCGAACGAAACACGTCTTGACGAGTTTGCACACAGATCGAGACTACGCCGCCGGCCGCGGGCTTTGATCGAATAATAACCTCGACGAGACTGATGAACACGCACGCACGTACAGACATGTTTACGATTCGCGACTTTGAAAAAGACAATCGGACGCAGGCGTTGTGGGCGTGAGTCCGACCCCCCTCCCCCGCCTCTCTCCGTACTCGCGAGTAATGCCGCGTGCACACATATGCATCCCGCACTTGCCACGCTCGAGATACATTACGACGCGGTAGCCAATTACCTATTCTTTCGCTTATACGAAAAAGCGATAAATTAACTGGCTACCGCGTCACGTTGCGCCAATCGTTGTCATTATGCAAAAGCCGAATCGCGCCCGTATATGACGATCTGATATATTTAATAAATGTCGTGTTTTAACCCTCCACAAAGACACGAGGGCGAGTCATGTTTTTCTCATGCGAGTCAAAAATTATTTCTAAAAGATTTGAAAGTTATTTATAGATGTTTTATACGCGATTTGCACATTTCCACAGCAATTTTAGAAGATGCATTCTCAACAGCGCTTTCAAAGTGCTTTGCACGCGCTCTTGTGCTACGTGCGCTTTCAAAGCGCTTTTTACACGCATGATTAACGAAAATGTTTTTAAATATTTTGCAAAGTAAATTACATGTTTTCAAGCAACTTTTGATAGTCTTAGAAATAATTTTTGGCACACTGTGAATCAAAATCCATCAAAATAGCCACCTGCCAAAAAAGTGCGTACTGACAGCGGTTTTGGGAGGTGCATTCTCAACAGCGCTTTTAAAGCGCTTTTTACGCGCATAATTGACGAAAGTGTTTTTGAGTATTTTTCAAAGTGAATTACATGTTTTCAAGCAACGTTTTAGTCTTAGAAATCATTTTTGGCACACTATGAATCAAAATCCATCAAAATAGCCATCTGTCAAAAAAGTGCGTAACTGACAGCGGTTTTGGGAGGTGCATTCTCAATAGCGCTTTCAAAGCGCTTTTTGCACGTGCTGCTGTGCTACATGAGTTATACTGAGGATATCGCAACAGTAAGTTCCGTATATCCTGGGGATTTACGAGATCCCGACTGCGATATACTATGGGAAATGCTGGGCAAGTTCCTATGTCCCGCATGATTTGATCAATAGTAAATCCTGAGGATATCTCGCAGTATGCGCAGAGGATGGGAACGGTCAAGGCTCACAATCAGTAGCTCATGTATACACGCATACATTTACGCATCATTGCGTGCGCGTGCTCATATGTGTTGGATTAGGGTTAGGTACGTGTACATACACGCGGAAAAGAGGAATGCCTTCTCACTCAAAGTTGCACAGAAAATTGGAGTATACTCGGTACGCGTGTTCCGGCCTTCTTTTACAATGCATAATATTGAGCATTACAAAAAGAGATGGAACACACACTAAATATGCTTCTATATGCGTGCAACTTTGTATGAGGCATTTCTGTCTCCATGTATATCTTTCAATAAAATTTCACGAGAATGTGTAATTTTATTCAAAAATACGTGTACCTAATCTAACCCAATAAAATTTTAAGTATCCATGAAATTTTATTTAAAGGTTAGATTAAAGGACTCTAAATATGCAATTAACAAATAAATTTATTTTATATATAAGAACGTTATATAAAAACATTTATTTCTTTAAATGTATTTCATTAGCCTTTATTGCTATATATTATCTTTGGTCCGGCTATTGCAGTAATGCACTGATCCCACTGATACAAATCTGGTATTTTTCCTTTCAGGATCAATTTTCTTCATCTTGATTTTCTTCTCGGTTCTCTTCTCTGTTCTTTTCTTGGTTATCTTCTTGGTTATTGTTTATCTTTTGTCTGTTGAAACGCTCAGGAGCATGGGCTAACCATATTTTAATTGGCGCTGCACATCTGAATGTGATTTTCGATTCACACCTAAAAAATAAGATATTTGTATTACTTCTGTAAAATTTCTTGACAATTTCAAAGTAATATGGTTATAGTATTGTAACAAATGTTATACATATTTATAATATTACAAAAATATTGTATAAGTCATAAGTTACAGATTTAACAATAATAAAACAATGAAGATTGCTTTTAAATATTGAACTTACTCATAATAACTTTGCATATATGCAAAGTTGAAAAAATTTCTTTCTTTTTGGTTCCAAGCCAACTATATTTTGTAGCTAGTTCATTCGAAAATATGCGTCTCATTAATCGAATGCAAAAAGTTCTCATATTACCACTCCTTGCGCGACACAATTGTTTAATCTAAAATAAATTCCAATTTGCATTAATATGTTGTAATTATATAAATAAGAAATATAACTGTAATACCACAATATTATTTTCTAACAGCTATTGTTAGTGTACATCCACGGTAATCGATTCTGTCCCTCAGACAATTTTCCAAACTGAGAAGTCACCATTATCTTTCTACATGCTTGTAGTTCATGATTAAAGTAACGACTAGAGCTTATTGCTCGTTACGTTAATCATGAACTGTAAGTATGTAAAAAAATAGCGACTTTTCAGTTTGGAAAATTGTCTGAGGGACAGAATCGATTACCGTGGGTGTACGATCTTCTAAAATAAAGAGACCGTTATCGATTTAGATTTTTCAGTAAAAAAATATTTATAAATATATATTTGTTACAGTAATATGAACGTTGACCTACCAGTTCATTTCGATAACCTTCATCATTTTGTAGCTTATCTTCTAAAGTATCCAATTCGGTTTGATTTTTCAATGGAAAATCTTTTGTCGTATCCATGTTTTCCTGTTTTTTTGTCAATAATATCAATTGACAATTTATCTGCGATAAGCTTTACGCTTTTTTTAATCTTCTTTTTCGTTGTATACGATGCAATATTTTGAACACTTTTTTCTTTATTGGCGTTATAATTGTTACGAGAATTTTTTTTTGTTATGTCATACGATGCAACATTTTGATCGTTGTTCTCTTTATTGGCGTTATCTTCAACACCAATGTAGTTAATGTCTATAATACAAATATAAAATTATGTTATTGAAATATTTCTTTTCACTGTATTATTACAATTCACTAGCTGTGTTTCTATTAATACTTTTAATAGAAACACAGCAGTGAATTATAATGATATTTATTAATCCTCTTACCTTTTCGTGGCCTGCCCACTTTATTTTTCGACATACATTGTGTTATCTCGTGACAACGTTTTTTAGGAAAAGTTGGGAGCTCCGAAACAAAACTGTCATCAGATTCTTCTTCTTCGTCGTTACTCGAATCAATAGGTTTTGCGGCTCTAACTTTTCTTGATTTTTTCAAGAATTCTTCTTTTTCGGTGCCAGAGTTCAAATCAGATGTATCTTCGGCCTCTTTTAACTTCTTCATTGCTCTTACGTAAGAAACTGCAACAAAATAATATAATTAAAATAAAATTGTATTGTTAAACTATATTGTTAAGGAATAGCAACATATACAAAAATAATACATTCACTAAAGACATATAACGTCGCTTACCAAATGTCCCAAATATCTTTTTTATAGAATGGCTCGCCCACGTTGATTCCGGATCTATCATCTGCTTGATTGCTTTATCATAACTCTTGTTATTTGTGAAATTAGGCCAAAGGGCACTTTGTAGATCTTGACTTAACCTGCAATTTGTAGGGATAACTTGTAGACCATCCATAAACTCTACGACCGCATAACACGTCTTTTCGGTCATTCTGTGTCAATAAACATACAATTTATGTTTCCATATGAATTAATGGAAAAACTGCATATTTTTTATCTTCATAAGGTAATTTTACATATTTGTTTATAATGTTATGTAATGGCCACGATTTTAAATTGGACTGTGAGCACACGATATAAGTACCAAAAGTAGCGACGAAGGACAAGGAATATTATACAGATCTTTATCTAAGAATTCGTGACCTATGATCATTGGAATATTTCGTTCTGTACAAAAAGCAATATTTTGTACTGATACAATGGCACCACATGTTAAGCCACAACAATTATCCGACCCAGCTTTTAATGTTATTCCCTTGTACTTAGATTGGTCTCTTTCGATTCATTTCTGTTAAAATATAATATGTATTTATACAATGAGTCAATATCAACACATAAATATCATAAATGCAGAAAATCATATTTTAAATACAAATATTTTACAGTTATTTAAAAAACGAAAATTTTAACTGTGAAATATTTGTATAATATTTGCAATGTCGGGATACTTACTTGGAGACTATTTGAAGAGTCACAAGGCCGGGATTAAACACCAAAGAATGTCTTTGGACGAATGACAGATGTCACGGAATCTGTGCTGCAACAAAATAAGAAATTAATTAATGCGTACTAATAA